>NC_091119.1:201844042-202144042 GCF_040183065.1 Periplaneta americana | reverse complement strand
AGAACTAACGGAACTATTTCAAAGTTTCTCAATTTGTTTATCTTCGGTTCAGACTTATCCCGTTGTTAGAAGGTTTGCTTACACGATCAGAAAAAGATTTTTTTTTTTTTAATAATTGATTAAATGGCGATCTTACTCGTGTTAATTGTGTAAGCATGTGCGGCTTACAGCTGTTTCGGTGCTTCTTCACACCATCCTCAGAGCCTACTAGATCTCGGCGTCATCTCGAACTTCGCTGCCTGTTGTGTGGGTGCGTTCGATTGTTGAAAAGTGTTGAAATGTGGTCTCAAATAGTGTGTGTTCTGAAATTGATCTGTGTGTTGAGAATTTGATCAGGGTGTGTTTTAGTGTGTCTGTATATTTCGTATTGTTCTAGTGTGTTGAGTTTTTGGTTTTTGGGTTGTATGTGTAGGATTTCCATGTCTGTATTTATGTTATTGTATGTGTGGTTGGCATTAGTTACGTGTTCGGCATATGTAGATGTATTGTGTCCTCTGGTTATTGCTTTAATGTGTTCTTTGTATCGAGTTTGGAATGATCTGCCTGTCTGTCCAATGTAGAAACTGTCGCAACTATTGCATGTGAGTTTGTATACGCCGTTTTTTTTTTTGTAAGCTAATTTATAACAAAATTTTTATTTCTGGGGTTTCTATAGTAACCAGTCATCGTGTGGTATAATCACACCCACAGATATAGAGAACTCTCTATCAACTTACATGACATGCCAAAACAACGTTAAGTACGAAATAATGCACTATCGTGCAGAAAATTCAATAAATGAAAGTGTGTGTTTCGACAGACATAATCGAAATTAACAG
This sequence comes from Periplaneta americana, assembly GCF_040183065.1. Classification (NCBI taxonomy): domain Eukaryota; kingdom Metazoa; phylum Arthropoda; class Insecta; order Blattodea; family Blattidae; genus Periplaneta; species Periplaneta americana. The sequence continues at coordinate 202,143,224 of NC_091119.1, read as the reverse complement.
CTGATACATTTTAGATACCTCTGTAAGACGATATGAGTGGACCTACGAAATGAAAAACTCTGGTTCGTTCGGAATGGACACGACAATAATTATTCTTCTGCACGTTTGAGAAACAAAATTATTTTCCACCTGTGATAAATATGGAGTAGGAAGAAAAGGCCAGATAAACAATCGTGCTTTCAGTGGGTCACCTACATAGCCAGTTCCTATGACTTGAGAAGTAAAGTACTGTATGTTGTGGACGTGTTATCTTATCTACCCGTAGGCTACACGTTTATCGCATTTCTCTTTTACCATTAACAATACCCTAGTCTTCTACATTTACACAAAACAATTGTATTTGAGGGAACGTCTAACATGTAAGCTCATTGCCTTTCATTCTGCCCAAATAAGAACAAAATGTACCGTACACATAACCCATATAGGTCTACCCAATATTTCCGTGACTATTGTGTGGTAAATTTAAGGAGGAACATTTAAAAGGTACGCGAAAACGCGTCCTTGCTTGGGGCTAAGAGGAAGTGTTTGTGTGAACTCCAAGCCTGTTGCCCACTCGTCTCACTCCGATTTGCGCCGTTTCTGTTGAAGGAACATTAGAGAATTTTGAAAGGGGATGCTGAAAATGGATGCAACCACATGAAGAGAGATATCGAAAGCATGACAAAACAGCAGCAAAATCTCCGAAGATGTTAAAATGGAAAACATAATTCGTTCATTCACAATCTCTCGTTTTTCTGCCCTCGTCTTTGTTCCCACATATGATCCATATATTCCGAACAATGGTACACAGACTACTCAACATACCAATGAACCAACATGATTACAAAGAAGAGCTAAACACAATCAAATACATAGCACAAGAAAACGGATACAACCCCAACATAATAGACAACATAATACGAAAGACAAAACAAAATCACAAAAAACAGAAGAATACAACACAAACACAGAACACAAAAAACACACCACACTAACATACGAAAACAAAAACACGCATAAAATTGCAACCTCATTCAAGAAATTAAACTACAACATCGCATATAGAACAAATAACACTCTACAAAAACATCTCAACACACAAACAACACAAACAAACAAATACAACCACACAGGCGTATACAAACTCAAATGTAACACCTACAACAACTTCTACATAGGACAGACAGGCAGATCATTTCAAACACGTTACAAAGAACACATCACAGCCATAACAAAATTACAAAACACCTCCACATATGCAGAACACATCACAAATGCTAGCCACACATACAGAGACATCAACACAGACATGGAAATACTACACATCCAACCAAAAAGCCAGAAACTAAACAAATTAGAACAATATGAAATATACAGACACACAAAAACACACCCCAACGAAATTCTCAACACACAACTCAACTTCAAAACACATACACTCTTTGACTCTACACTACGAACGCACCCACACAGGAAACAAGAGGCGCCAAGACCAACAACGATCAGTTCCGAAGATGACCGAAAATAGGTCGAAACATGTTAACAAGGTATGTTAAAATTTAACACAAGAAAGTTCTTATCATACATATTCCGAAGTGATACAGTGTTAAAAGCTGTGTAATCAAGATGTACCATATATTATTTTGATGTTCTCTATCATCTATCTTCTTCTGCCCTGAACTCTTTTCCCATTCACCATTCCTTCCAGTGCATCCTTCAGTAGGCAGTTTCTTCTCAGCCAGTGACCCAGCCAATTCCTTTTCCTCTTCCTGATCAGTTTCAGCATCATTGTTTCTTCACCCACTCTTTCCAACACAGCTTCATTTCTTATTTTATGTCTGTCCATTTCACTCGCTCCATTCTTCTCCATATTCACATTTCAAATGCTTCTAATCGCTTCTCTTCACTTCGTCGTAATGTCCATGTTTCTCCTCCATACAACGCCACACTCCACACAAAGCACTGTACCAGTCTCTTCCTTAGTTCTTTTTCCAGAGGTACGCAGAAGATGCTCCTTTTTCTATTAAAAGTTTCCTTTGCTATTACCATCCTCCTTTTAACTTCCTGGCAGCAGCTCATGTTACTGCTTATAGTTGTTTAGTCAACTGTCCGAAGACATTTCTGAACCTCACAAGTGATACCAAGAAGGCACCACTTATGAGGCAACTAGGCCAGGTACTGTACTCCAACCACGAGAAAGTCTCCAGGGAATGAAACGAAGCGGGGTGATGCTGTGAATGAATGTTGATGTCATAAGAGGTCATAAGGAAACACACGTGGCTACTCGTATCTCTATTGGCTATCTCTCAAAGCACAAACGATAACACATTTTTATACTACTCTAGTTAAAAAATTAGATCACTGTTAATCTCCTGGTCTTTTAATCACTCCATAGAGGAAATAACATATGCAGGAGAGCGCATGATTTTTAAACTGACGTTATAACTCTAATATTATCTAGCTACTTCGCTCCAATAGATGACGCAATAGTAAGCACATACCTTTCACGGTTTATCTCCTGGTTGGAGAACAGTACACCCCAAGTACGAGTATTTGAAGCAGTCCACTAGCTCTACTACTTCATTTCGAATTCGCATGTTTACTTTCTTTATTTTTCTTCCGATAACCGTAGTCTTCGTCTTGTTTGCATGGAAAACTTCAAGGCATGTTAAAATAGAGGAAAGAGTGAGTCGGACCGCGTAGAAAATCACAATCTGCATCCATGGTACCACGAGAAACGTCAAAGTAAAATTGTAGGGCTTTTTTTTTTTTTTGCACATCGAACATTGACGTTTCACGTAAACAGAAAAATCCTTAAACATACGAACTTACATAATTACATATTTACCTAACTGCTTTACCTTCTAGAAGATCCTTGGATCTGTTTATCTAACAAAGGTCTGGTAATGTTTACCTGTGGCCGCGGGGACGCCTTGTCCCTCTTCCGCACGGCTGCTGACAGATGCTGCTCATACGCTGATCCGTCAGACAAAGGCCGGGTCTCTTCTTGATCTCGCTCCAATTCCAGCTCCTTCTCTCGCATCTGCAACAAGAATGACTCCTATTGTAAAAAGGCCAAACACTCTGTCTGTTCGGATACATATGTATTACTGTAGGTACTCCAAGAATAGTCAAAAATAAAGTTTTAATAACAATAACTATAACACTATGATACATTAAATCCAATAATGGATACACGAATTTAAGAAACAGGCATCAAGCCACTGACAATATCCCGATTTCTTTTTTTTTAGACGAAAATCAGTTTAATTAAACATCCTAATTATATTACAAAGCAGGGCTTAAACCAATAATCGTCCATCATTTGGCAGCTGCTATGTTCATGTGCACTTTACGAATATTGCAGAGGGCGGAAGAATTGACAGATACAGTTATACATACAACAGAAACAATTTAAACGCGTGACTCAGTGACAGGGTTTGCTTAGTGAGTGCACCTTATTTATGTTGTTCCTAGTAGTAGGAATTCGATTGTACCACAAGAATAAATTGCTTGTCTGCTAGACACTCAAATAATAATGTTCCACTGACAGCAGTATTTATTTATTACTGACTTATTTTTTGCATTTTACATTTCATTAGTATACCGTATGTTTTTTTCTGGGGAAATGACATAGCGATTTCGTAATGTCATTAATGTCATAAGAATTTATTTATTTATTTATTCATTTATTAATTCATTCATTTTTATTCATTCATTTATTCATTCTTTATTTATTCATTCATTCATTTCATTTATTTATTTATTTATTTATTCATTTATTAATTCATTCATTTTTATTCATTCATTTATTTATTTATTCATTCATTCATTTATTCATTCATTCATTTTTTTTCATTTTTTATTTATTTATTCATTTATTAATTCATTCATTTTATTCATTCATTTATTCGTTCTTTATTTATTTATTCATTCATTTTATTTATTTATTTATTTATTTATTTATTTATTCATTTATTAATTCATTCATTTTTATTCATTCATTTATTCATTCTTTATTTATTCATTTATTCATTTTATTTATTTATTTATTTATTTATTTATTTATTCATTTATTAATTCATTCATTTTTATTCATTCATTTATTCATTCTTTATTTATTTATTTATTTATTCATTCATTCATTTTATTTATTTATTTATTTATTTATTTATTCATTCATTTATTTATTCATTTATTAATTCATTCATTTTTATTCATTCATTCACTTATTTATTTATTTATTCATTCATTCATTTATTCATTCATTCATTTTTTCATTTTTTATTTATTTATTCATTTATTAATTCATTCATTTTATTCATTCATTTATTCATTCTTTATTTATTTATTCATTCATTTTATTCATTCATTTATTCATTCTTTATTTATTTATTCATTCATTTTATTTATTTATTTATTTATTTATTCATTTATTAATTCATTCATTTTTATTCATTCTTTATTTATTCATTTATTCATTTTATTTATTTATTTATTCATTTATTTATTTATTTATTTATTCATTTATTAATTCATTCATTTTTATTCACTCATTTATTCATTCTTTATTTATTTATTCATTCATTCATTCATTTTATTTATTTATTTATTTATTTATTTATTCATTCATTTATTTATTCATTTATTAATTCATTCATTTTTATTCATTCATTTATTTATTCATTCATTCATTTATTCATTCATTCATTTTTTCATTTTTTATTTATTTATTCATTTATTAATTCATTCATTTTATTCATTCATTTATTCATTCTTTATTTATTTATTCATTCATTTTATTTATTTATTTATTCATTTATTTATTTATTCATTTATTAATTCATTCATTTATTCATTCTTTATTTATTTATTCATTCATTTCATTTATTTATTTATTAATTCATTCATTCATTTATTAATTCATTCATTTTTATTCATTCATTTATTCATTTTTTATTTATTTATTCATTCATTCATTTTATTTATTTATCTATTTATTTATTTATTCATTCATTCATTCATTTATTAATTCATTCATTTTTATTCATTCATTTATTCATTCTTTATTTATTTATTCATTCATTTATTAATTCATTCATTTATTCATTTTTATTTATTTATTTATTTATTTATTTATTTATTTACGACAAGTTTAATTATCTGTTAGTCATTTATATTGTTTGTATTTTAAAATATTTTACCAAAGAAGCAATACGATCTTTCGGATTCAGAGGTGACATTATTATTATTATTACCCCTGCAAAATAATTCAGCTCTCGCACTTCATCTTTCATAGATTAGCAGGTCCTATAAAACTTACGCACTGTGATCGTCGAGAATTATGTAAAAATATTGCAAAAGGTTTAGTTCAGTATTTCGCCGATATCGCTGGACACTTGATTGCACAATTTATTTATGACTCCTTCAGTTATTTATTACTTACTTAGGCCTACACTACATAATTATATTGTTAAATGCTTTACCAAAGCATCAAACACAGTAATCTTTTGGATTTAGAGGTGATCGCGTAAATTTCACTTTGAATGTGTTATCGTCATATTATTATTATTATTATTATTATTATTATTATTATCATCATCATCATCATTATCATCAAAAAGGATATCCCGTACAAAAACTTACATCTCCGACATGTCATTTCTCGTACGTTGGCAGGTTCGATGTTACGTGCGCTTTGTGAAAGTCAAGACGTTTAGTTCACATTTCGCGGATAACTCGACGCTTGGTCGCACAGCCCTTATGTACTTATTTATCTATTCTTCTGTTCATCTATTTATTTATGACAGGTTTCGTTATTTATCAGTAATGTATATTTCTTATATTTTTCAATATTTAACCCAAGAAGCAAACAATAGGATTATTATTATTATTATTATTATTATTATTATTATTATTATTATTATTATTGAAGACATACACGAACAAGCTGAATGATGTAATGATAACAAAGCAATAATAGAGTTTATGCTCGAGGATGCCGAAATGTAGCAATTATACACCTGGTAGTAGCCCTTTAATGCACCTCATTAAAGTACACCTATTCATTATAGTTAAGTTGTTCAGCCAATGAGAAATCATCATTGTACCATTATGAAAGCGCAAGTATCGATTATTCTCGGATATGCAATCGAAAGACAATTAGCGAAAAGTCACGGAGGCTGGAAATCCAATACTGTCGCAGAAGATTATGTTCTGTTACTATAATAATTAGCGTTAATTGCAAAAAATATTGAAATAAATTCAATTTGTCATCTCGTTTTTCAATTCTAAACCAATTTCCAGGTTATATCAAGACTAATGTTCATCTTATTCTCTAGGTTATATCAAGGTCATTGACATTCGTTCCTCGAAAAAAAAAATCAATACTTTCGCGTCTGCGCACATCTCACAATTTAGAAGGTCACTTCCCCTCCTCACTTACATAACCATAACATGAATACTTATGAATAATTTCAAGTTAGAAATATGGTCGAGCATAAAAAGTCGTATGAAACTTGCCTATAATGGTAATTAAGACGCTCGTATGAAAATTATGAAACTCGCTTGTGCTCGTTTCATAAACAAACATACTCGCGTCTTAATTACTACCATTATAGGCTCGTTGCAATGCCTTCTGTGTATCTGTATTTCTATTCCTTCCTAAGCAAAGTCCTCGTAACACAATAACATTTCAAATCGATAGCGACTTCGACTCGGCATTTCTTTTGCAGTCCAGTGCACGTGTAGGCCTATATATGTCCTCCTATTCCTAGTTAAGTCAACACTGCTGATAACAACACAATTACAACATGAAATAAAGAACATTATTGTGTTTGGAATAACTCACCGACAGCAGGGTGAAGGAAGACTGTTAAGATATTGACAAATTTATGAGCAACGATATCGACAAGGTGTAATATCCTGCAACATCAATCACACCAACCTGATGCTTGAGGTACAGGACGTGCGGATCCCCAAACATGCTGGCAATTTGTATCACAATGGCACACCAAACATCTTCACTGTCACCTCTCACAATCAATCAACACAGTTTCAATCGCCATGTTCAGACAAAACACGTCACTGGAAGTTCAATTCACTCACTACCCCCACTTGATTGCACACATTCCAGCAGTAACAGAGCTGATGATTGAGTGATGATTTCTTGTTAATCACTTTGAGTAATGCCGCTATACTGTACCAACATCACTGCCGGACATCTGCTCAATTGTAATGTAACAAGAGAATTAATTCTTCGACCAAGGATGTCATGTAACGTGCCTAGAAATGTATATTTATACGGTATAAAAAATTCACTCATCAAGCTCGACAACTATCGGGCTCACACTAAAAAACACTAGAGTTGGGTCGATTCGTGAACGAATCGTTCATTCGAACGACTAATAATAAAGAATCGTAAGAATCGATTCGTGGTATCAACGAATCGTCGTTCAAAAGAATCGTAACGAATCGTCGTTCAAAAGAATAGTAACGAATAGAGATGGCCGATATTTCACAAACCGATATTTTGTCACAAGTATTTTTTTGTCACAGATAAACCTGTGACTGATGACGCGAAATATCTGTGACAAAATATCGCTATCGAATCTGCTCCGTAGTCAGTACTCTGTGACTGATATTTTCTCCTCTATGTCGTAAGTTTGCGCATGCGCAAGATACAATTACAGCAATCTGGCGGTAGTTTCTCCATCTTACTATAAATGATGTAGTTATTACATGATTTAAATAATAACACCATTGCTTACCAGTACTTAATCTTGTGTAAAATCCTGTCTGAACAACTGTTTTGTTTTGTAATTATTTTCCAATGTTTTTCCGAATACTTATGTTAATTAATTTTTATTCTATGACTCAATATTATAATGTTAATGCACGACTTAAAATAATTTATCCATTATATTATATACAATAAAAAGGATCAATTTTTAAAACGATTAGGATAATCATATAACCTCAATTTCTCCATACCCAACCACATTTAAAAATGGTCAACTGGTTCAATATCTACAATATAACCTCTTGGTACATGAGGTTAACTTTTGACATGTTACTGTTCAATTAGGTAAGTATTTGTTAATGGTACATGTAATCATTTCTTTGTTGGATTTTCCCATATAAATTACTGATGTGTGCCGTGTATAGAGAAATCGTATTCACATTTCATTGCTCTTCAATATTTCCTGCTAATTTTTATCGGTGTGACAAAATCACCGATAAAAGTCACAGATATTTGTCACAGTCACAGTTGTCACAGATACTTGAAAATATCGTTTAAGCTCATCTCTAGTAATGAATTGACATGGTATCGTAACCCACGATTCTATTTACTTGTTTGATGTAACCTGTCAACGGACATTTCCGAACAGTGCCGAATACTCCCGAGCGAGAGTGAAATCAAAATACTGCATTTGTTAAGTATGGAAAATAATGAACACGAACCTGAAATGTGCATAGTTAAATAGAGATGTAATGCAAAAAATGTACTTCATAATAAGGTTCAGTTGATAAATTATAATTTAGAAACATTATCTTGGGTAATTTTGTAGACTAATGGAGGTCATGCTGAATGGTTCCAGCCAATGAGAAAGAGACAATCCAATGTCTCGCCTCTTATGCCATCTATGCGAGAGATATAGAACGTTTTTGTTCTACGCGTGGTTTGCAAAGGAAAGTGTCCTGTGATTCGTTCGTTGACGAATCGTTGGAATCGCAGAGTAGGAAGAATCGTGAACTCGTTGGCGATTCAAAAGAATAGTTGGAATCGCAGACTGAGAAGAATCGTGAACGAATCGTTAGAATCGATTCGTAATGTATGATTGAATCGTTGGACTCGACTTCTGAAAAAGAATCGTGTTGCCCAACTCTAAAAAACACAAGAAACGAATCGACGGCTTTTCTCATGACCTATTATCATTCCTTGTAAACACATGCTACGCGTGATTTAAATCATTAAGTTAAGCTCTCATATTCATCTGCTTCCATTAAGACTTTTGGAACATGAGGTTTCTTGCTTGGTTTATCGAATTACCACAGTCTATTGATTGAGAAAGTCCACACCTGTGGAGTAACGGTTAGCACGTCTAGCCGCGAAACCAGGTGGCCCGGGTTCGATTCCCGGTCGGGGCAAGTTACCTGGTTGAGGTTTTTTCCGGGGTTTTCCCTCAATCCAATATGAGCAAATGCTGGGTAACTTTCGGTGTTGGACTCCGGACTCATTTCACCGGCATTATCACCTTCATCTCATTCAGACGCTAAATAACCTAAGCTGTTGAAAAAGCGTCGTAAAATAACCTACTAAAAAAAATAAAACAAAATAAAAATTCGCTCCGGGCCGGGTATCGAACTCGTGACTCCCAGTTACACGCACTAGGATCTCTAACCACTGAGCTACGCCGAGACTCAATCCACAGTATCGGATCGAATCTCGTAGATTAACGAATTACATATTTCCTTATTTCAGCATAACTATTCCTTCGGTTATTTATCCAACGTGTCGATTCCTGTCGCTTCCGTAACTTATTCCCGTACTTCATGAATGTTTGTTATTAATGAAGACAATTCGACACAACTCATATCTATTTTTCGCCTGTCGCTTCATGAAGTAATGAACATTTGCAACAATTTCTCGGTTCTGGTTATGCAATGCTTTTTTCCTCTTAATTTAGAAAATCCAGGAGTCGAACGAAAGTCATTTACGGCTCTCCCATGAATCGGACTGTACTGCGGTGTGTTTATCTACACTAAAAACACAGTCTACTATATACAGTCGCGAAGCTTGAGGTGATTTTTTGCAAATCTCGTGATAAAGCGCTCCAAGCGGTTAGCAACTAGAAACAATAGACTGTCCACGGTCGACTTTCGACTGTGTCGTATTTCCATCGAGTGCTAGCTCGTTGCATATTTCACATTGATGCTTGTGAAATGTTCGTTATTGGTTGTAATGAAAATGTTAATGGCTAAAATACAATAATTGGAATAATAATATTTTACTAGAGACGTAGAAAAATTAAGTTTGTTTTAATGAAATTTATTGATCACGTTTTATTTTCAATTCTGGTGGGATTATTATTGCTTAGGCCTACTTTTTTTTCAAAGGATATGTTTTTAATTATAGCTGTTAATTTTGTTGTTATTTTTATTTGTTGCTTTACTAGAGACGTAGAAAAAGTCTGTTACAATAAAATTGATTGATCACGTTTTATTTCCAATTCTGGTGTGATTATTATTGCTTAACCTCATCCCACTTTGTTAACTACGTAAGCCTACACTACAAGTACCGGTACACGTAAGTTACTCCATTAATTCATATTTCCATTATTATTGTTGTAAAGGGAAATGAAAAATAATATTTATTGGTTTCATAGTTAATTATCGCTATAATCTTGAATGAGTGAAGCGATTATAGTAAATTTCAGTTCGTTTTGCACGAACAAAAATAATATTAACCTATTTCTTGCAGGTATCTTCGAGTTTATGGTGGAATTTAATATACTTCATTAAAATAATAAATTAACTTTATGCATTTAATATTTCAGTAATGGAAGGAAGGTGTTAATTTTTCCAAAAGAACAAGACAACGAAAGTGTAACATATTTTCTCGTCTGCTAGGAGAGAGATCTGTGATGAGGCGATAGTAGCGATCCTAGTGGTGGGCAACTACCTATGTTTGCATTTTTACTACATATTGAGCTTCGCGACTGTATATAGTAGACTGTGCTAATAATAAATGTGTAGCCGAAATTTTTCTGGTAATTTTCGATTTTCCAAAAATAATTGGTCCTAACATATATAATTAACCGCTCTGAAATCGAAAATCGCTTTTTTGAAATTTTTGTTTGTATGTCTTTCTGTCTGGATGTTTGTTACCTTTTCACGCGATAATGGCTGAACCGATTTATATGAAAATTGGAATATAAATTAAGTTCGTTGTAACTTAGAATTTAGGCTATATGACATTCAAAATATTTTATTTAAAAGGGGGGTTATAAGGGAGCTTTAATTAAATAAATCGAAATACCTCCCTTATTATTAATTTTCATGAAAAATGTTACATAGAAAAAGCTTCTTTAAAAATAATTTCCGATAAGTTTTATCCTATGCAAAATTTTGATAGAACTGATATTTAATGAGATAAATGAGTTTCAAAATTACAATAACAACGCCATCTAAAGCGGTGTAATGGAATAAAAAACAAATGACTTCGTCTATAAGGGGCCTTGGACATCAACAATCAAAAGCTATGAAACATAGCCTACAGAGAATGTTTCTGTGTTTGTATGAAGTAATATCAGAAGCTAAATTAACCGATTTGTATAATTAATTATTAATTCACCATTGGAAAGTGTAGTTTCTCTAGATGGACATAATGCTATAATGTTATTACAGTAACTTCTGAGTGAATCGAGGACAGGTAAGATTAAAATAGCTTCTTATGCACAGAAAACTTGATAGGCTATTCTGTACATTCGTTTCCTGTATTTCTTAAAATAATTTTTATGACCAAATGAGTGGTCTCTGGACCAAAATGATCGTATTTTAATTTTTTTAATACAATTTAAATAATAAACGATTTATCCTTCTATCAAACACGAATGTTCCCTGGATCAAATGTCTGATTTTAATTCTGTAATTACTCTATATTTATTTGTAACGGGTGCAGCGGAGCGCACGGGTACGGCTAGTTAATTAATAATAACGATACGAGAGGCGAGTGTGAACATATAAACAACGACAGACAGCCTTATCGCAATTCATTCTTGCAGTTCTCACAAAACACTGGCTCGCCTACTGGAAATGTCATTGAGGTCATCTGCCAAAATCGGTGCCTCCGACTTTACTTTCAAGGAAAAACTGCCCTCGCCAACAAATCTCTTTAGACGCAATAAAAAAAGTCTCCAATACAATATCGGTACTGAAATCACCTTCCTCTACTCGCCAAACAGCGACAGGCTGATTTTCATGGTCAAGAAATTTCCTGTTCTTCGCCGAATCAGCAGTTATTGAACTTTATGAGTTCAAGGTCGCCTTTCATATAACGTACAGTCTTAGAAAAAAGTTTTGTCGCACAGTGTGTCTCAGAAAGGAGGTAGTGCGCATGACCAGAGGACTAGAGACCTCATTCACAAAATAAAGACTAGTTGAGGTAATAAAATTAGTTTTTGTTTCGTTGTCTGTCTGATCATGCGCATTGGCTCCTTTCTGGGACTTACGGAGTATCTGTGAGACAAAACTTTTTCCAAAACTGTAAAGATGTTGATGAGATTTATTAGATCTTGAAGTATTTATAAAAGTTTCCTTTATTTCTACAGTGACTGGCGTTCAAAGATATCTGACCTACGATTTTATGATCGCGTAAGCTAACTTTGTAACCAAGGGATAAGTTTGAACCAAAGACATTAAAAATTGATAAACTTTGAAATAGTTTCTCTACGAGTGGCAGCATTTGGGGCGGTTGAAAATGTGTCGGGGAAAATGTTGTAGATTAAGCATAATCATAATTGACAATCCCGGGTTCGAATCCCCGTCGGGGCAACTTACCTGGTTGAGGTTTTTTCCGGGGTTTTCCCTCAACCCAATACGAGCAAATGCTGGGTAACTTTCGGTGCTGGACCCCGGACTCATTTCACCGGCGTTATCACCTTCATTTCATTCAGATGCTAAATAACCTAGATGTTGATACAGCGTCGTAAAATAACCCAATAAAATAAATAAAAATAATTGACAATATCGGCGGTTTCCGGCTAAACACAGTGTTGTTTTACAATCAGCAGAGCGGGATGAAATATTGAATTCTATAATGCGGGTATATTTATCTACGATTGGCAACACTATTATTTTCGCTATCTATTCACAAAAGTAATAACTAAATAAGTCACACTTACACCACAGTCTAGTACATACAGTCACGAAGCTTAATACGTAGTAAATGAGCATCCATAGATAGTTGCTAACCACTAGGATCGCTACTATCGCCTCATCACAGACAATGCGAAATAGTACCTGCACAGTCTATTGTTCCTAGCATCCTCATAAACTCAAGCTTCGTGACTGTATATACTAGACTGTGCTTACACCAACAAATATATAATTTTAATGTACCGAAGTACATATGATATTTCCATGCAGATATTCTGCGTCATCATACGATGAAAGAGTAAGAGTATTCCGTCGGATCCCGGCCAACGAGTGCACCTCAGCACATGTGTGGACTTCGGTCCTACGTTCATAGACATCTATGACGTAGTGCAGAGGGCGGCCACTAGAGGGAACCCAAGAGTTGGAGCTTAATCTGAGACGATTCTATCCGACGCCGGGGTTGTATCCGGTGTGGCTTAGTGGATAAAGCATCAGCACGTAGAGCTGAAAACCCGGGTTCAAATCCCGGCGCCGGAGAGAATTTTTCTCCGTTCCATTACTCTTTCATCGAATGATGACGCAGAATATCTGCATGGAAATATCATATGTACTTCGGTACATTAAAATAATATATATGATATGCGTAAATCACTTCGTGATTTAAGACGGCGCTTATTCCGTCGGATCCCGGCCAACTAGTCACTCATATCGAGTGCACCTCAGCACATGTGTGGACTTCGGTCCAACGTTCAGACATCTATGACTTAGTGCAGAGGGCGGCCACTAGAGGGAACCCAAGAGTTGGAGCTTAATCTGAGACGATTCTATCCGACGCCGGGGTTGTATCCGGTGTGGCTTAGTGGATAAAGCATCAGCACGTAGAGCTGAAAACCCGGGTTCAAATCCCGGCGCCGGAGAGAATTTTTCTCCGTTCCGTTACTCTTTCATCGAATTACACCAACAAATTATCGATCACTATCGATTAGTAAAGACATATCTTTGAATGTCACTGTACACTAGCGTTCAAAGATATAATATCTAACCTTCGATATTCTGATCGTGTAAGACAGGGCTGGGCACAAAGGGCGGATTCTACTCTCTCAAGGGGAACCATATTAATTCTCTTCAACCTCTTTCTTCCCCGCCGAACACCGCGCAGCGTTGAAGCCGTAAGGGATGAACATTAAGCGTCCCCGTTTAGAGATTGGATTCGCTCCGGTGCCCAGCCCTGGTGTAAGACAGCCTTCTAGCCACGGGATAAGTCAGAATCAAAGATATAAAAAATACATACTATTTCTCATAATTGACAATATATTCGGTTTACCTCTAAACCTAATGCTTTTACATCTATTCGTAGAAGTAACAACTAAAGAAGCCACACTTACACGAAAAAATTATCGATCACTATCGATTAGTAGGGATCAGGCATCTTTGAACGGCAATGTACATTTTGCGGGGCTCCTAACACGTTAACTTTCTACCTTCGCTTAGTACAAGATAAGAAAAACTCTTCATGTACATACGCTATTGATTTTTCACTTCACAATGAGGACCGTTTTTGCAAAACTTGCTAACTGAAAAAACTAAATTTTACAGGAGAGAAAAAAAAACTTAATGAAGACAAATAGGTTATAGGTGCAACCATCAAACTTTGACACCCTATAATGAAGAGAACTAATTCAATTTTACTAAGATAACTTTAACATCGTGTAGAGGCTGCTTAATGTTAACGAATAACCAAAATCTCAATTTTGCAAATTTTGCAGTTAGCAAGTTTTGCAAAAATGGTCCTCAATTACAAACTTAAATTTAGTTTACAAAATTTGCAAAAATTACTTTTATCTATACTAGTAATAAATCTGTAGCCGAAATTTTTCTGGTAATTTTCGATTTTCCAAAAATAATTGGTCCTAACATACATAATTAACCACCCTGAAACCGAAAATCGCTTTTTTGAAATTTTTGTTTGTATGTATGTATGTATGTCTGTCTGTCTGTCTGTATGTTTGTTTTCTTTTCACGCGATAATGGCTCAACGGATTTCGATGAAAATTGGAATATACATTAAGTTCGTTGTAACTTAGATTTTAGGCTATATGGCATTCAAAATACATTATTTAAAAGGGGGGTTATAAGGGGGCCTGAATTAAATAAATCGAAATATCTCGCTTATTATTGATTTTTGTGAAAAATTTTACATAACAAAAGTTTCTTTCAAAATAATTTGCGATAAGTTTTATCCATTGAAAAATTTTGATAGGACTGATATTTAATGAGATAAATGAGTTTTAAAATTAAAATAACTGCTATCTAAGGCCGTGTAATGAATTAAAAAACAAATGACTTCGTCTATAAGGGGCCTTGGACAGTAACAATCGAAAGCTATGGAAGATAGCCTACAGAGAATGTTTCTGTGTTTGTGTGAAGTAATATCGGAAGCTAAATTAACCGATTTGTGTAATTAATTATTATTTCACCATTGGAAAGTGTAGTTTCTCTAGATGGACATAATGCTACAATGTTATTACAGTAACTTCTGATATGATATAATATAATATAATATAATATAATATAATATAATTTAAGTTATTTGAAGGGTTCAGAACCATAGTGGGCCAAACGCCATTTACTGAATACGTAGAAAACAAGGGTTAAAATTAAGTTATTACCATAATTCAATGGAAACCTATAACAAGTAAAATAAAATATACACATTAAATCTAAATGATGTCAATCTTCATTAAACTATGGTTGCATGTAATAACAATTAAGAAACATGTTAAAGGAATTGTCATTGCACCAAATGAGTGTCTCTGGACCAAAATGATCGCATTTTAATTGTTTGGATGCAATTTAAATTAAGTAACATATTAAACGATTTATCCTTCTATCAAACATGAATGTTCCCTGGATCAAATGTCCTATTTTAATTATGTAATTACTTTATATTTATTTGTAACGGGTGCAGCGGAGCGCACGGGTACGGCTAGTTAATAATAAAATATATAATTACATTATTTTATGAAAATTAGGATACATTCATTTCTGGAATTGCATGGTATCTTTATTACATTTTTCATAATGAAGTAAATCAAATTTTAGTTTGAAAACTCACTTGCGGACCCTCAGGGGTCCGCGGACCACAAGTTAAGAATTACTGGTCTGGATCTAGATCACAGAGAGAGAACTTTTTTTAAGTTATTGTTCTACTATGCCTCAACGAATCTCGTTACAAATCCTATTTAAAATAAAATTATGCTACGAATATTACATACAGCAAGCAGTAAAAAGAGCAGCATTTGTCATGTCGATCGCAGGCCACATGGATCTGTTCATGATTTGTTTAGAATTTTGGGAAGCTGGACTGTTCAATTAAGAACTCGCCACTGGGCATGAATGCAGATTTACTTAAGAAAAAGTTCAGATGTATATACGCATGTCAATCTATATTCAGAACTAGTAACTCATCGGACACATGTCGAAGATGTTATAAATGTCACGAGCAGACAAAGTCTGTTCTGTTTCGGAAAGAAACCGAATATAAACAAACGCACGTGGCTTGCTTCACGATTGGACCTCTGTCGCATCACAGCCGAGACACAATATAGTGCGCCACTAAATTCATTACGCGTTTGAAGTAAGCGTTGTTACGCATGCGTATTTGTAGACGCGATTAATCACAGTGCATTTATAACATGTCTCCAACTCTAGAGCAACGAATTCCACTGTTAATGACAAAGAAGAATTCTTAATGCAAATAAAGGAGTTATTTACCTACTTCATTTTTCTATAGGACACTTTTAACACTTACATATCTCTGATTAAATTTCCAACTTGTTTACCGTGTTAATATTTAAGATTTATCTTGTTTGACTAGTTTCGAAGTGTTGTGCTTCATTGTCCAAAGCCTAGTGGAGATCCTGCGCTATCTTCTGGTTTCCTATTGTTGCGGTGTATGTTCATGATTTTGTCGAAAAGGGTGTGTGTGTGTTTTGAAATTGATTTGAGTGTTCAGGATGTGAGCGGGTGTGTTTTTGTATGTTCATAAATTTCATATTGTTCTAGGGGTCAAGTTTTTTTTTTTTTTTTTTTTTTTGCTATAATATATTGTAGTATTTTCAGCTTACCTGCGGCAACCTTTCAGGGTGGTCCTCTCAAAATTAATACATTTAAGGAAAGGTTGAGAAGATTACACTGAAAATGTAATTGTAGGTGCAGTGTAATTATCTAAGTTGTCATGTAATTAATTAAGATGATATGTAATTAATTAAGATGATATGTAATTTAGTTGATATGTAAATAAATTAAGGTGATATGTAATTAATTAAGATGATATTGCAATTTAGTTGATATGTAAATAAATTAAGGTGATATGTAATTAATTAAGATATGTAATTTAGTTTATATGTAAATCAATTAAGGTGATACGTAATTAATTAAGATGATATTGTCATTTAGTTGATATGTAAATAAATTAAGGTGATATGTAATTAATTAAGATGATATTGCAATTTAGTTGATATGTAAATAAATTAAGGTGATATGTAATTAATTAAGATATGTAATTTAGTTGATATGTAAATCAATTAAGGTGATACGTAATTAATTAAGATGATATTGCAATTTAGTTGATATGTAAATAAATTAAGGTGATATGTAATTAATTAAGATGATATGTAATTTAGTTGATATGTAAATAAATTAAGGTGATATGTAATTAATTAAGATGATATTGCAATTTAGTTGATATGTAAATAAATTAAGGTGATATGTAATTAATTAAGATATGTAATTTAGTTGATATGTAAATCAATTAAGGTGATACGTAATTAATTAAGATGATATTGCAATTTAATTGATATGTAAATAAATTAAGGTGATATGTAATTAATTAAGATGATATGTAATTTAGTTGATATGTAAATAAATTAAGGTGATATGTAATTAATTAAGATATGTAATTTAGTTGATATGTAAATAAATTAAGGTGATATGTAATTAATTAAGATGATATTGCAATTTAGTTGGTATGTAAATAAATTAAGGTGATATGTAATTAATTAAGATGATATGTAATTTAGTTGATATGTAAATCAATTAAGGTGATATGTAATTAATTAAGATATGTAATTTAGTTGATATGTAAATCAATTAAGGTGATACGTAATTAATTAAGATGATATTGCAATTTAATTGATATGTAAATAAATTAAGGTGATATGTAATTAATTAAGATGATATGTAATTTAGTTGATATGTAAATAAATTAAGGTGATATGTAATTAATTAAGATATGTAATTTAGTTGATATGTAAATAAATTAAGGTGATATGTAATTAATTAAGATGATATTGCAATTTAGTTGGTATGTAAATAAATTAAGGTGATATGTAATTAATTAAGATGATATGTAATTTAGTTGATATGTAAATCAATTAAGGTGATATGTAATTAATTAAGATGATATGTAATTTAGTTGATATGTAAATAAATTACGGTGATATGTAATTAATTAAGATGATATGTAATTTAGTTGATATGTAAATAAATTAAGGTGATATGTAATTAATTAAGATTATATTGCAATTTAGTTGATATGTAAATAAATTAAGGTGATATGTAATTAAGATGATATGTAATTTAGTTGATATGTAAATAAATTAAGGTGATATGTGATTAATTAAGATGATATGTAATTTAGATGATATGTAAATAAATTAAGGTGATATGTAATTAATTAAGATGATATGTAATTTAGTTGATATGTAAATAAATTAAGGTGATATGTAATTAATTAAGATGATATGTAATTTAGTTGATATGTAAATAAATTAAGGTGATATGTAATTAATTAAGATGATATTGCAATTTAGTTGATATGTAAATAAATTACGGTGATATGTAATTAATTAAGATGATATGTAATTTAGTTGATATGTAAATAAATTAAGGTGATATGTAATTAATTAAGGTGATATTGCAATTTAGTTGATATGTAAATAAATTAAGGTGATATGTGATTAATTAAGATGATATGTAATTTAGTTGATATGTAAATAAATTAAGGTGATATGTAATTAATTAAGATGATATGTAATTTAGTTGATATGTAAATAAATTAAGGTGATATGTAATTAATTAAGATGATATGTAATTTAGTTGATATGTAAATAAATTAAGGTGATATGTGATTAATTAAGATGATATGTAATTTAGATGATATGTAAATAAATTAAGTTGGTATGTAATTAATTAAGATGATATGTAATTTAGTTGATATGTAAATAAATTAAGGTGATATGTGATTAATTAAGATGATATGTAATTTAGATGATATGTAAATAAATTAAGTTGGTATGTAATTAATTAAGATGATATGTAATTACTTAAATTGGTAATAGTTGGGTGAAATAGAAGCAATTACAAGTTAGATTTACTTTTGCTTATTGTAGGCGTTATTATAGAATAGTTTTTATTAAATAGCCCTAGGTTTATTACATCTACTTATTTATAGTTAGAAATAAATTTACGTTTATTTTATTTCATTTTTTTATTACTGCTGTACTTATTGTATTATTGTAATTGTAATTATTGTATATTATATATCACTGCCACCGGGTGTATACCCAATTGTAGTGTTAATAAATACATACATACTGTACTGTACATACAAAATCCGAACGCAACGAACGAATTTTTTCCACCTTTATTTTGTCCCGCTAAAACTTGGCCTACTAAAACCATTAGCTAAGTGATATTTCGCGAATAAATGAGTGTCTGCAATGGTTCCTACATTTCTTCCTCATTGTGGACATTCTTCTTTTCGAGTTACCATCAGATCAATGATCATTCTCACGGGTATTTCTTATAAAACTACACATTTCATTTCATAAGAATAACATTTTGCTGTACGACTCCAAACCCGCTATGACTAACTCTCCACATAACACTACGATCGTTATGACAAGATAAACAAGTTAGCCAACTGATAAGTGATTACAGCTCGAGAGGGAAAAAAAATCGTACATGAATTTGCAAGTAAACAAAAATTTGCATATCCTCTTACTTGAACACGCGGGAAAACCCGAAGTGTAATCAACTGAGTTGTACGCAAGGTCGCTCGAATCTCAGTCCTTGGTGGCGGGTCACTTCATCTGCTGAATGGAATGCGTCAGCGATCTATCAGTTCGCGCAATAAGGAACTCCCAACGCTTCCACGCTTCCTGCTTACGCTATCTCGGCCTCCAACATCATTTTCGTCTGTTTTCCGTGCCGGAACAACCTTCGTCGTAAGATACCGAATTTACGGTACTGTACTGTCACTGAAACTGCACTCCGGTATACTCTGGCTACAGTTCGTCTCCTATCCTTGAAGTGTTTTCCGCTCGCGACAGACTTTCAGATAAAATACGTGACACACAAAGGAAATCATACTGTAGGTGCAATTCTGTGAAGTGTCAGTTTCAAATCCCAGCAAATTTAAATTAAATTCATAGCGGAGCAGACTTTCGGAGGGGGGGGGGAGGCACTTTCTGCCCCTTAGGCCCGTAACACACTTCCAGAGTTTTCGCCAGCAAGAAATGTGTTGCGAGAAAATTAAAAAATTGATAACATGGATTCAAATGGACGTCCACACACTGGAAGAGGTTCTCGTTCGAGGCAAAAACCTCGCGCGAGAATCTCGCTGGAATCGGTAGCTCAGCGAATTTTCTTGACACATTTATCAAAGATGTTTGGCATTTAGCCTATACTCTTTATGACGATTGAATGTAGAAAAATATATCACAGGTGGCGATGAATTGTATTGTTTTTATTTGAAAGTGAGGAAAGATGGCTGATAATTGCAGTCAGAAACTTATCGAACTTGTGCGATGTCACCCGTAGGCCTATTTATATGATACACGGGATGAGAACTATAAAAACACGGAACTTAAAGAAGAAATCTGGAGACAAATATCAGATTATCTGAAAATAAATAGGGCTATATTTTATTTTGATGAGATTTAATAGTATTAATTAAACATTTGAAGTAATGTATCTATATGTCTTAACAGTTTACATAATTTTAATCAGAACATAGCAAAGAATCCTCTTATCATATCATGTATAGCAAAAAATTGAGGTTCATTCAACCTGAAATAACGCCTCAACGTATCATCATTCAAATCGAAACCAGTGTCCAAAACTCGTCCTTATTTTCGTAAGATACAATGTGATTTTCAGATATTTCTGGCTTTAATTTTAGGCCTACTTTTTCTTTTCATTAACAAAATATGTTCATGTAACTCCATTTCCTCATCATCTGAATACTCAGATTCAACATAGCGTTCGTACGTAATTTGTAAAGTACGACAATATACTTACAGGTTATATATTTAAGTACGACAATATACGTAAATACATAACCTATAATATTTCCCCCAACGAGTGATTACTATAATCAGAAAAATGCTTTCTGCATGAAGGCAGTGCATAGATGATCATAGCGAGGTGTGATCTGTGATAGCTAGAACTCGCCAAGTGTGTGGAGGAAGGCTCTTCGTCTCTTTCTCGCAACACATTTCTCGCTAGCTTGATTACTGATAATGGATACATTCTTTATAAAGAAAGCTGTCCAAAATAAAGTAACAGAATGATAAATTCGGCTGTAACAGTGGCATTAATAGTTCATGTTCATCATCGTTGCAAGGATCAATGAAAGCGAAAAGATTGTAGTTTTCAACCATCTAGGGATAAGCAATTTCCATGAGCATTATATGAAAAATCAGACGGTTATTTTCTGTAAAACATGTGCGGAATTTTTTTTAGAAACGACAATTAATATTTTCTCGTTTTTTTTACAGAGTCCTGCCTCCCCCAACCCCAAAATCAGCGCCTGTGATTTATCTATCTATATGTGTCTACGGAGAAAAATGCAGGACGGTGAAAAACGATATATTATTTTATGTAGCCTAATTCAATTCAAGAGACGGCAATACTTTGTAAAACAGAAGTAACCAGCAGTATAAACTTGTTAGCCATTTCAACATGGAACGTTTAAGGGGTGAGGTACACCATTGGCCTGCGAAAATTTAGTGAAATTCATTTTTTTTTATTTATCTCAGCTACTATAAAAGCTAAATGAACATGCTTAATATACATTACATTTTATAAAACACTATTCAGAATATTAAAATAGTTAATAATTACCTGTAAAATAATATCAAAGTTGCATAACATTTTACAACCGTAAAGTACTTACATAATAAAATATACAATTAATTAAATATCTGCATGATTCTTTTACTGGAATGTTTTAAAGACCTGCATCAACAACATAGACTAGGATCTTTTACTTATTCTTTCAAAGAATTTTTTTTTTCTTAATTGTTACCTTCAATATTAAATGTTCTAGAATGTTTGATTATGAAAAAAGCATTTCCTGAAGAATAGGTCTTTAAAACATTCCAGTAAAAGGATCATGCAGATATTTAATTAATTGTATATTTTATTATGTAAATGCTTTACGGTTGTAAAACAATTATGCAAATTTGATATTATTTTACAGGTACCTAATTATTAGCTATTTTAATATTCTGAATAATGTTTTATAAAGTGTAATGTATGTATATTAAGCATAAAAAGTTTTGTTCACTTAGCTTTAACAGTAGCTGAGAAAAAAAAAAAAGAATTTCACTAAATTTTTGCAGGTCAATGGTGTACCTCTCCCCTTAAGTGGTCACCTGTTCGGAAAAAAATGTCCTTTACCACTTCTATAATACATCTTGTTGCTTAGCAACCAACATATCATTACTGTAAGAACAAATGAAGTTTGAATATCATCGTAATGTATTACATTCCAGGTATTATAGCGGCTTGGGCAGTAAATGTTGAATTTATTATCTTGCACTGATATTCATTAAAAGTTCAAGTTCTTTGTTTTATGATTGTGCTAAGATGACTGTTTTCAATCTGTGACCTAGCCTACGACGATTTGAAATCACACAACCACTTAAACGTCCCGGATAATTCACAGGGTTTTTTTTTTTACCCTACGTTCTTACGATGGATCGAAAATGGAAACGAAAGGATAATTGCAGGGAAAACAATTTTCCTGGTTATAGTTTCCTCACAATTAGTCATTTCTGCTAGTATTTATCTTGAGCGAAAGTGTCTACATACAAAAAGTGTCATTTCTGCTAGTATTTATAGTGGTCGAACGTGTTAGGCTACATACAAAAAGTGTAAGGTGAAACAAATTACATTATTTTAATGAGGAATATGTTGTGTAGTTCGCAAAATTTTCAATACGACCACAAATATCAAAATGTTAAATACCGACAATATAAAAATTTGTGTAGGCCTATTTCAATTTAAGAGGTGGACAATCTTTGTGACACAGGAGTATCTAGCAGTATACATTTCTTAGTCGTAAGTAATTAACTAGCGGACTTACTCGTGTTAATTATGTAAGTTTGTGCAGCTTACAGCTGTTTCGATGCTTCATCACACCATCCTCAGATCCGAAACAGCTGTAAGCCGCATACACTTACATAATTAACACGAGTAAGTCCGCTAGTTAATCAATTACTTATATTCAAATGTTAAAAGTACTGTACGCAAGATTCAAAATGGATTTCTTAGTCATTGCATAAGCAGGAAAATAGTGTTATGACGCAACTATTAAAGGAAAAAAGGTAATTAATTATGTCTAAATACTGGCTACAGAAGAAACAAAGTACTTAAAATAAATGAAATACTGTCTATGAATTGTTACGTATTTATAAATTTTATAAGGGAATTATGAAACGAATTTGACGTTTAATGCAACGAACGAAACAAAGAACAGAGCTAGTTCCGAAAACGTTATATGATTACAAAAATCATAATTCCCTATTATAGACCTACGATTGTGATATCATCAATGATTTCAAATAACTGGAGCGAGCATCCTCCAAGGAAAATATAAATTGTGTCCAATAAATCATGTTCAAAAATCAAAATAAATAGGCTCTTGTTTGACGAAATGATGTAACAGGTACAAACATCTGGTTTGCCAATCCACAATCATGTCAATCAAATGTCATAAAACCCGCGAAACAAAGCACAGCTATCAATGTACTCAATAAACTATCCTTTGTTTATGCGTTTCAATCAAACTCCGATAGATCCCTTTGTTTGTCGTTTAGATAACCTTAAAACTGCACAAATTCACAGTTGATATCGGAATACGATATTCTGTTCTAGAATTTGAATAATAATACTTTAAACAAAACGTACTAATCAATCAAATCTATAAACGATGGCAACAGGGTTGCCAGATTTTAGATCTACCAAGGAGGGACTCCTTCTTCCATCAAATACAGTACTTACATTTTGTCTTAAATGAAGATTGAAGATACATTAAATGAAATATTAAAAGATTTTGGGATGGAAATTTCAGCACAAAAATCAAAAGTAATGGCATTTTTAGGACAAGACCCAGTGAGAAGTAAGATAATACACAATAACCAATGCCTCGAACAAGTGCAAAATTTCAATTATCTGGGTTGTGAAATATCTTATCAAAATGAAAAAGATGTGAACAAGAAAATTACCAAATTTACACAAATTCTAGGAATAATAAACAATACATTAAAAGCTAAATTAGTACAAAAATCTACAAGAATAAAAATATATAATACACTAGCATTACCCACCCTTTTATACGGAAGCGAGATTTGGACATTAAAGAAAAAAGACATGAACAGAATCAAAGCAACGGAAATGAAATTTTTCAGGAGAACAGCAGGATATACTCTTTTAGACCGAAAAAGGAATGAAGAAATTTTAGAACAATTAGAAGTAGAGTCAGTAGAAGAAAAAATCAGCAGATACAAATTCAATTGGCTAGATCATGTAAGAAGAATGGAAAATTCAAGAATCCCAAAAATTATGATGCAGTATAAACCTAGAGGACATCGTCGACCAGGAAGACCGTTAAGAAGACTGCTAGATGGGGGCGAAACAGGTCTACAGAGGCCTAATTCGTGAAGGATGATGATGATGATGATGATGATGATGATGAAGATTGATATGAATGTGGGCAGAGTTGATATTTCCGTGGCTAGAAAAATTTATTAAAAATGATCCCTTTGTATGCAGTTGAAGAAACTAATAATATGGATATCAAAATTGCAATTTTAATAAAGAAAAATATTGTAGGTACAGGTTTCCAAACGCAAAACAATATTTATCTGGCTGTTACACCACAGTATTTGTCTGGCGTCTTTCTGAAGGACTTCTGACAACAATATGTTACGCCAAATTATTATTATTGACTCAATAAGTTAATACTAGTTCTGCCTAATAGATTTCAGCTGTTGATTATTAATTGTAAAGCACAAATTTCATAAGATAGCAAAATATTTAAATTTCAATATCATAAGATAGCAAAATATTTTAATTTCAATGTTTTTCGCTGATTACAATGACATAAAATTGTTTGATAGCTAAATTCATATTTATTTTATTTTGTGACTTAACATATCACCGCTCTAAACCCATCATTTAACATACAGTATACATTTACAGACCCTATATACTGTACATATTTATCACTGTACTTCAGCATTTTCAAGAAACTTTTTTCCATTCTCTGTGCCATGCATTTCTGATGAACATCTCTTTTTAAATGTTTAGAAATATTATATTCACAACTGAATTCGCTGTCACAAACCTTACACTTGTCAAAATATTAGTTTTCTTTTTTCAATGTGCAAACCTAGATTGTTAAAAAAAATAATTTAAATTTAATGTAATTATTATTTAGGCCGAGTAGAAAATAGTTACTAGGTAACGACAAGATTATACAACTGATGTTAATTTTCTAATGGAGGGACTTTTTGCGTCCCGCCTGGAACCGAAGCAGGACTCGGAATTTTTATATGAAAATCGGGACATCTGGCAACCTTGGATGGCAATATCGTTTAATTCAACTCGATAGATCTCATTGTTTGTTTAGCTAATCTGAAAATCCGCACAATTTTAAACTTAATCTCTTAATATGGTTCTGTTGTAGAATATTTTAATTACGATAACAATGAATTATAACGCTAAACACTAAATTGCATTGATGTCTTCAAAAATTCCTGAAAAATAAAGACATTCCTAACATTAGGCTATTTAACGAAACGACCGCAGCACCGTCTGTGCGTCTGAACGACAGCCACGCTGACCAACAACACCGAACAAATATTCCCTAGACAGGATTATCGATTTTCTACCGCACTCCTGAAATGACACCATCCCGGCAGTCTGCGTACAAAAGCAACGATTCATCATTACTAACTCGTCATATTGGCCCGTCACAACACATCACAAACAACAATGCATCACTACGAGTTGGCAGCAGAAGAAACACAAACTTCACACTGTATTCAGCAGCACTATGCGAACAGGACGCGAAACAACTGACGAGCGGACGCCGCCGGATCCGAGATCAGCTGAGCCGGCCTTGCCGAACAAAACACCATCGCCAGCCGACACATTCAACTCGTGCACTATACGCAAGGCTTCTGAAAGTTGTGACGTAGATTGGCGGAACATTCCCTTTCCCCTCTCACTCCATGTAACATGGCGTGCAATGCGAGTTGTCACGGCCCACAATAGTCCGATTAAAATAATATATCTACAGAGCTTACGGTTGGCAAGGTTTCTACTGGTGACTGATAAAATAGACGCAAGTGCTAGATCGATATAGGGATTACGCTATCACGTATTGGGTTAGGGCACGTTATCGAAAAGTGAGGTTAGGATAAACAGTGCTTGAAACAACGTAGTGTGATGATTACGCAAGCAATGAGTGACCCAAAAAAACTGAAAGGAAATAATATTATAATATTCAACAGGAAAAGCTACACTGTGACGTCTCTGAGGACAAGAAACCTTGGAGTTGATTTACATGTTTGGTCTTACTGTAAGATACGTCATCTAGGGGACACCGTGGGGGGGGGGGGGCACCCAGAGTTTGAGATTATTTTTTTTTAACAATTTATTGATCGATCAGCGCATTTAGCGCTATACAGATCATTTCTAAAAAAATATAAATACAATATATGACACTGAATTGAGGGCAGCCTAGATTGGGCTCAATGAACAAAAATAATTGTTAATAAATAATCATTTACATAGGTTGGTGTGATGATAAATTTTGATTATAATATGAGGTCCATTGGAAATCGGCTCTTGATTCTGGTGGGAAATGTGGACTTCTTTCCGAGAGAGTAGTGGATGGCGCCTGGAACATTTTCTAGGTTGTTATAGAACTTCTTAGCTTGTAAATGAATAAATTGTTTGATTGTGTCAATACCAGTTTCTCTGTGTAGTTGGCTGTTACGGACAAACCAAGGAGAATTGAGTAAAATTCGTAGGACTTTATTTTGAAATGACTGGATGTGTTTAATTTCACTTATAAGATTAAATTTGTAACATGTTTTATTTAACGACGCTCGCAACTGCCGAGGTTATATCAGCATCGTCGGTGTGCCAGAATTTTGTTCTGCACGACTTATTTTACTGACATGAGCCTGTCGTATTTGAGCACACTTGAGTGTCATCGGACTGGGATCGAACCCGCAACCTCGGGCACAGAAGGCCAGCACTTACCGACTGCGCCACCCTGGCCGACGAGTTTAGGATGAAGAAAAATTAATAACTAAGTAGTAGTAATACTAAAGCAAAAAATGTGACAACTATACTTTAATGTCCAAACCACGGGCACCGATGTCCTTGAAATACTGTGGGATGGGAGCAGGACTGCACAAAAGTACGATACTTCTTTACGGACGGACACTGCAGCCTAAAGACTCGTCTCCACTATTAAACATTTAACAACATGTTAAATGTTAAACTGTTTACTGTTAACATCCCAACATGTTGATTAAACATGTTAATGCTAATTTCATTTAACACTTTGTCCACACTGTTAAACATGTTAAACTTGACTTTCCTTGCGTAGTCCACCATAAACAGTCGATGAGATTTTAATGTAGGTAGTGTCTTGTTTTCCAACCTTGGACAATGGTTGGCTTAAACTAGATAAGAAAAGAAATTTACATTCACTTCTCTTTCTCTTCGAAATCTTGAACTCTTCTATTCCTTCGTACCTGTCGTCTCGCTTCACTTACCTTTCTTCCCACCATAATCTGAACACACGCTCTCGTCATGAAACAATACTAACAATACCATCCCATCGCACCTCCTCATACTCATCTTCTTTCACAATAGCCCTGCCAAGACTCTGGAATTCGCTACCTGCTAGCATCAGGGACTGTCGAAATAAAACTCAATTCAAACGAAAACTTACTAGGCACTTGGTCAGTAATTGATTACTTGTAAATAGTTTCTTTAATCTATCACAAAATATTTCAATATTCAGTAATTTCATCACTATACAATTTTATTATTCTAGATTTAATTTGTAATTCAGTAAATATAAAATATTCTTTGTTTCTCTATGATAAATTATCTAGCTTTAATTATTCAGGTAATCTTTTCGTACTTTGATTTTATTGTAATTGTAAATTTAATACTAATTGTAATATTATTTGTAATTGTAATTGTAAATTTAATACTAATTGTAATTTTATTGTTGATATTGTAGTTGGAATCTCCTGGTAGAGGGGCAGAGAAGGCCTGACGGCCTTATCTCTACCAGGTTAAATAAATAAATACTAAAATACTAAAAAATACAATGGACTCAGATGAAGATGGTTTGGCTTTTGTAATTGCCTCTATTACTTGTTACAAGGCCTTGAAAAGGAAGAAATGAGAATGTGGGTGCGGCAAAATCTTAGTAAAAGACACAATGCAGAAGACATTCTAAACGAGCTTAAAGTTGAAGATCGATTTGGATTCAAAAACTTTCTGAGAACGTCAGAACACGATTTTAATAATGTAGTGCTGCAAAAAATATTCATATCAAAGGAAAACATACAATTAACAGCCGCCATTTCACCTCATTTAAAAAAATTATAGCGCGATTGATTGACTGTCATAGGAGCTATGACATGATAAATGTTAAAGGAGCGGCTAATATCATGTTATTATTTCCGAAGTTTTACGAATGTTAATGTTAACATACGTCACCAAATACGACCATTACTGACGTCAACATAGCATTAACGTTTAGCGTACCACGAAGATGCGAAAACTCTCTATTGCATTCTCGACAACAATTAAATAATAATTCCAGTTCTCTAAACAGTCGGCCTTCTTTGGTTTGTCTCTGTATTATTTTACAGCCATATCCCACAAACAAGACTTTTCCATTAGTGCATTGATCAATTTTATTTTAACGATATTTTCTTTCGTCCACTCCAGTAATTCGAACAACTTACAGCCAACACTAAGGATCATATAAAAAATCAAGAGGTGCTCCTAGTTACGCGCCACAAAATCGAAAGTTTGTTGCTATAGAAACTGTACGAACTTAGCCGAATTGTACCGACATTGCACGAGCAATTGAATTGACTTGACATGTTTTCCATTTCTGCTGGAAAACACGCCAACATGTTAAAAGTGTTAACTTCAAAATACTCGGTTAACATGTTAAGTCAATTGAGACTTGAAATGTCCATATACATATTAAATTCAACATGTTATATTTAACATGTTGTTCTTAAATGTTTAATAGTGGAGACGAGGCTTAAGGCTTATTGTATAGCTATCAAAATACAGATCCAGTTTTTTTTCTTCAAATTCAGATACACTGTATACACAAATGCGAATTAACACAGCATCTATACTAATAATAAATCTGTAGCCGAAATTTTTCTGGTAATTTTCGATTTTCCAAAAATAATTGGTCCTAACATATATAATTAACCACCCTGAAACCGAAAATCGCTTTTTTGAAATTTTTGTTTCTATGTCTGTCTGTCTGTCTGTCTGTCTGTCTGTCTGTCTGTCTGTCTGTCTGTCTGTCTGTTTGTTACCTTTTCACGCGATAATGGCTGAACGGATTTCGATGAAAATTGGAATATAAATTAAGTTCGTTGTAACTTAGATTTTAGGCTATATGGCATTCAAAATACATTATTTAAAAGGGGGGTTATAAGGGGGCCTGAATTGAATAAATCGAAATATCTCGCTTATTATTGATTTTTATGAAAAATGTTACATAACAAAAGTTTCTTTAAAAATAATTTGTGATAAGTTTTATTCTTCAAAAATTTTGATAGCACTGATATTTAATGAGATAAATGAGTTTTAAAATTAAAATAACTGCCATCTAATGCCGTGTAATGAATTAAAAAACAAATGACTTCGTCTATAATGAGCCTTGGACAGCAACAATGGAAAGCTATGAAAGATAGTCTACAGAGAATGTTTCTGTGTTTGTATGAAGTAATATCGGAAGCTAAATTAACCGATTTCTATAATTAATTATTATTTCACCATTGGAAAGTGTAGTTTCTCTAGATGGACATAATGCTATAATGTTATTACAGTAACTTCTGATATAATATAATATAATATAATATAATATAATATAATATAATATAATATAATATAATATAATATAGCCTAATATAATATAATATGTAATATTATATTATATAATTTAAGTTATTTGAAGGGTTCAGAACCATAGTGGCCAAGCGCCATTTACTGAATACGTAGAAAACAAGGGTTAAAATTAAGTTATTACCATAATTCAATGGAAACCTATAACAAGTAAAATAAAGTATACACATTAAATCTAAATGATGTCAATGTTCATTAAACTATGGTTGCATGTAATAAAAATTAAGAAACATGTTAAAGGAATTGTCATTGCACCAAATGAGTGTCTCTGGACCAAAATGATCACATTTTAATTATTTTGATGGAATTTAAATTAAGTAACATATTAAACGATTTATCCTTATATGAAACACGAATGTTCCCTGGATCAAATGTCCTATTTTAATTATGTAATTACTTTATATTTATTTCTAACGGGTGCAGCGGAGCGCACGGGTTCCGCTAGTTTACAATAAATCTCAAAATTTCTTAATGCCGCACTTTTAGAACATCGGTCAGTAAACTGTACAATTTTATACGTAGGTACATTTTTATAATAGTTTTAAGTTTCGTTTTATATTACATATGGAGCATCTATATCATTTCTGTGGCGTGTGTTATGGGAATCAAAGTTAATACATGTATTGCCATTATCCAGGTACAGAAATATGAAAACGGAAGGAAGAGTCAAAATCCTGTATTCCTTAAAAACTGCTCTGCATGATTTCTAATAGAAGAGATTTCACCGATTAATTTTCCTTTTGAAAGTTTTACTTTTCTTACTTCCCAGCAACAAACAGACACGTAACTACACGGAAGGAAATTTACCAAGTTAGATTGCTGAGGTAAAGTTTCTTTTCCGTTCGATGTTGAAACAAATTCCTACAAGCACACTGCAGACTGCAATAAATTTAGTATTGTTTACAGCTAATAAAATTTGCTAATACAGTACACATGCTACGTAACAATCTTCCGCAATTGCAGCACGCTAAAACCTTGTATAGTGTCAGATTACACAACGACTAGGCCTATCAGGCTCTGTTTTTTTTATCATAACTTATTCTTCTTGTTTCGGACTTCCTTCAGTTAAGATGGAAAGAGACATCCCGCTTTGGTCCGGACAGTAGTTACTTCCTTATTATAGGCCTATAATGTTTGTGGTGTTGCTAAAATCAATTCAGACATTTCTACAGGGAAAGAACTTTTCTCAGCAGTTCTCATAGCGCAAAAAAATGGTTTGGGGCATGAAATCTGTCTGCCCAATCGAGTACACCGATTTCTCCTACAATATTAGACAATTTTTTTTTTCCATATTTAGTATCTACGACTCAATTTATTAGGAATTATGCATGTGAAATATATTTTAATAACAGAAGGTTTTTATTCGGAACTAGCCGTACCCGTGCGCTCCGCTGCACCCGTTAGAAATAAATATAAAGTAATTACATAATTAAAATAGGACATTTGATCCAGGGAACATTCATGTTTGATAGAAGGATAAATCGTTTATTATGTTACTTAATTTAAATTGTATTTGCATAATTAAAATGCGATCATTTTGATCTAGAGACCACTCATTTGGTCATAAAAATTATTTTAGGAAATACAGGAAACGAATGTACAGAATAGCCTATCAAGTTTTCTGTGCATAAGAAGCTATTTTAATCTTACCTGTCCTCGATTCACTCAGAAGTTACTGTGATAACATTATAGCATTATGTCCATCTAGAGAAACTACACTTTCCAATGGTGAATTAATAATTAATTATACAAATCGGTTAATTTAGCTTCTGATATTACTTCATACAAACACAGAAACATTATCTGTAGGCTATCTTTCATAGCTTTCAATTGTTGCTGTCCAAGGCCCCTTATAGACGAAGTCATTTGTTTTTTAATTCATTACACGGCCTTAGATGGCAGTTATTTTAATTTTAAAACTCATTTATCTCATTAAATATCAGTCCTATCAAAATTTTTCAAGGAATAAAACTTATCGAAAATTATTTTTAAAGAAACTTTTGTTATGTAACATTTTTCATAAAAATCAATAATAAGCGAGATATTTCGATTTATTTAATTCAGGCCCCCTTATAATCCCCCTTCTAAATAATGTATTTTGAATGCCATATAGCCTAAAATCTAAGTTACAACGAACTTAATTTATATTCCAATTTTCATCGAAATCGGTTCAGCCATTATCGCGTGAAAAGGTAACAAACATACAGACAGACATACAAACAAAAATTTCAAAGAAGCGATTTTCGGTTTCAGGGTGATTAATTATATATGTTAGGACCAATTATTTTTGGAAAATCGAAAATTACCAGAAAAATTTCGGCTACAGATTTATTATTAGTATAGATTTTAAGGACAAAATTGCTATGAACTCGAAACTGATGTAATAATTTTTATTTGTTTATACAGGACAGGATTAAAGAGATAAATCGAGCGGGCCCGGGTTCAAATCCTGGTTGGTACAAGTTACCTGGTTGAGGTTTCTTCCGAGGTTTCCCTGAACCCATTAAGAGCAAATGCTGGGTAACTTTCGGCGCTGGACCCTGGACTCTTTTCGCTGACATCATCATCTCACTCACTTGTCAAAAGCTAGATAACCATCGCAATTGATAAAGCGTCGTAAAATAAACCAATTAAAGAGAGAGATAAATGATGAGCAGCCAAATATGACCCCAGACCCTTGCGTTTCAAAGGAACCTTACGTGCAGAATTATTTATAGGCCTATTTCTCGTCGTGAAATGTCTAAAGATCACGAATCATTACACTTGTGCCAACTTTTTAAAATTCTGTGCGAACGAGAAGAACTATAGCAAAAATTACAACATCGCCTCTCACGGGAGTTGCGTCAATGCCATCCCACTTCGCCTCGCCAAAAAAAAATTATAATTTTGTAAAATTTTGACTTGTTCCACATCTTAAAGCTTCAATGCTAGTGTTAAGATCTATAGAATAACAATTAAAATGAATTCGTTAGTTAAAAATCTTCATTTGTTCATTCATGGCCCCGGTCGGGGCAAGTTACCTGGTTGAGGTTTTTTCCGGGGTTTTCCCTCAACCCAATACGAGCAAATGCTGAGTAAATTTCGGTGCTGGACCCCGGACTCATTTCACCGGCATTATCACCTTCATTTCATTCAGACGCTAAATAACCTAGATGTTGATATAGCGTCGTAAAATAACCCAATAAAATAAAATAAAAAATTCATTCATGGCTCAGGAAATGCTTCTGGTACAACACTGATCAATTGAATTCGCAACCTGTACTTATTATGCTAACAGATCCATCCTCATTTGTTTTTATATTTAGAGGTTATGTGCATCACAGCATTTCCAGAAAGAAGCCACCCAGCCATCCGGGATGTTGTCTCTTTATATAGGCATAAGGATGACGTATTAATTAACAAATGAATAATGTATTTCGATGCTTCTTTATTTCGGTAATTAATACCTTTATACAAGGGGGCCGTGTTAAAACAGTTGCTGTGATTTCGGTAGGCCTATCAGATGGACTTGGAAAAGATTCACGTGAAACGTTTTATAACATGTGAAAGCTTAACTAAATATCAAAATTAAATTTATTTATTTATTTTTCTTATTTAAGATTTATACTAAATTTACAATCTGTCTAGAACAGACAATAAGTAAATAAATTTAACTGAATAAAAAAGGATTATTCGTACACAAATGAGTATGAAGACAAAAATGAAAAGAAATATCGAAGCTTTATTTCAAATCCCAAACATCCTTACAATCCCAACCATGTTCACAATAACAATCACGAATAACATTTCACGCAGTTATAGAATTCCATGATCCTCTGTCACTTTTACAGCTTTCCTGTTTCTATGGCAACAGTCACTCTAACAGGCCAGTCTTCTTTTCTAAGCATGAAAGCTCCTAGCTTATCGCTGTTCCGATTGTATGCTTTAAAATACGGTTATCTTTCTTTCAATTTATATTCAAGACAGGCTCTGGAAAGTGAGATATATTTTTAAATCATTAACGTGTTCATAAGCGCGTATCATGTGTTATGGTAACGTAGTCAAAAGATATTCATCGAACCTCAACATTGTACTAGAAATTCAGTCTCTCGGGGCACATTTTTTCCGTAGAAAACTATACGGAAATTAAAAATTAATATTTTTTCCCCTGTAAAAAGAAGATTGAAAATTCCTAGAAAAAGATGACATCATGAGAAGACGCCGACATTTTTTTATCACGCTTAGAAAAAAATAAAATCGTATAACATTAAATCATGACGTTACATTATGTATATACTTCAATAATTTAACTAGTTTTACCTGGACAGCAAATTAAACTGAAAGATACACACATAAACACACGGCAGCGAAAACCCTCTGTGAAAATCAACGCTGTTTGTAAACTGTTCAGTGTTAGTACGAAACTCTCGAATCTAAACTTATTCCGCATCCTGTGACGTCAGTTCCTGAGGTTCCTGTTGGTGATAATTCGAGGAAACTGGCATAACTTCTGCGCCGATTACTTCAAATTCAGTGTAACAGATATTCATGACCAGAGAGAGAGAGAGAGAGAGAAAACATCTAAAATGAAGTTACATTACAAGATAAAGTAATTATGACTGGACACATACAGACATACTGCAACGGGACTAAGACAAAGTTCAGTTGAAAAGTGTGATCCCAAAACCCTCTCAGTCCATTTGGCTACTTTTATGATTTATATTAAAGGCCTCCCCAAAGGTCTTTTTCCCTTCGGCCTCCCAACTAACACTTTATATGCATTTCTGGATTCGCCCATACGTGCTACATGCCCTGCTCAACTCAAACGTCTGGATTTAATGTTTCTAATTATGTCAGGTGAAGAATACAATGCGTGCAGTTCTGTGTTGTGTAACTTTCTCCATTCTCCTGTAACTTCATCCCTCTTAGCCCCAAATATTTTCCTAAGCACATTATTCTCGAACATCCTTAACATCTGTTCCTCCCTCAAAGTGAGAGTTCAACCATACAGAACAACAGGCAATATAACTGTTTCATAAATTCTAATTTTTTATATTTGGTATTTTCTTATCAAAATTTACAGACTGTAATCTTAAGATACGAAGACTGGTAATCCGTTCTGGTGGGATTTACGGATGTCAGCAGGCAAACAACTGTAACACCGATAGATACGACACGCTGATTACAGCTCTACCAGTACATTCAACCCAGTTCACTTCATATCCTCGTGGTGGAACCTGGTCAATGTTGTTACTAGCCACAACCGGATTAGATAATACACAGCCTAGTCAATTTTCCTAGTAATGAAAATGTCTGTTATTACTAAAGCGTGGTGTATCAATAATGATGATGATAAAAATATATAACAGTTAACTCAATCCTTTAAAATATGTGTATCGAAATGTTTAACATTGAATTCTTAGTGCACTCTTGCTAATGAAGATCACAGGAAAACTCTATAAGCTGTAAAATTTATGAAAATGATAAGAACTACTTCATTATTCGCGAATGAATACATTTGTTTTTACAAACATTTCCAAGCTGGGCACATGTATAATTTCGAAGGCCGTCAAGAGTTACATTCTTATAGCATATTCAAATATGAATAAATTAAAGTAGGTTTACAATACACAGGACTTTCATTTCAAAGCTTCCCAGTCCAAATAACTAATTATTTAAGTAATTAAATTCGATTTAAACAAAAAAAACACGTCTAAAACCAGGCTTAATTACATTTTAGATTCCACCCCCCCCCCACCACCAGCCACCACTACTTTTAAATTTCAAATGACACCCGTATATATTTATACTTAAATATGAAAGAGCATTCAATTGTTTATATACCTCATTCATTTGTTTCCACATCTTTTGTTTTCTACCGTCGCCTGTGTTGTTATTGTTGCTTAGAGCTGAAGAGAATAAAGGTACAAAAACGTATTAAACATTTCACGTAATAGATGTGTTTGTGTATTAAATTATTTTAAAATGGTGTAGGCCTATACCAGTTACAGGAGAATGGAGAAAGTTACATAACACAGAGCTGCACGCATTGTATTCTTCACCTGACATAATTAGGAACATTAAATCCAGACGTTTGAGATGGGCAGGACTTGTAGCACGTATGGGCGAATCCAAAAATGCATATAGAGTGTTAGTTGGGAGGCCGGAGGGCAAAAGACCTTTGGGGAGGCCGAGACGAATATGGGAAGATAATATTAAAATGGATTTGAGGGAGGTGGGATATGATGGTAGAGACTGGATTAATCTTGCACAGGATAGAGACCAAAGGCGGGCTTATGTGAGGGCGGCAATGAACCTCCGGGTTCCTTAAAAGCCAGTAAGTAAGTAGGCCTACACCGTTCAAGAGAAAACATAAATCATCCTTATTGATTAAAGTTAGGAATTTACACAATATAAGGTGTGTTTTCATCCTACAATTAACTGAATAAAAACAAAAATGCATTATTAAAATTGTTTACAATTCACATTATCGGTATTTTAAACTTCGTGTATTATTATTATTATTATTATTATTATTATTATTATTATTATTATTATGTTACGGTATATTTATTAATAATTATACCACAGTCTACTATATACAGTCACGAAGCTTGAGTTTTGAGGGTGCTAGAAACAATAGACTGTGACGGTTTTATTTTGCATTGCCTGTAATGAGGCGATATTAGCGATCCTAGTGGTGAGCAACTATCTAATGTTTGCATATTTACTAAGTATTGACCTTCGCGACTGTATATACTAGATTGTGATTATACTATGTTCTAATAGAACGCATTCATGAGTATCCTTATAAAATCTTTCAAATGTAATTTTTTCATAGCCATCCAATTCTTAACAAATTTTAACTTCGTGTTTAATTTTGTATAATGAAAAATGCTTGTGTCATTATTACATTTACACAATAATCTATATATATATATATATATCTATATATATATAATTTGAACTGGTAATGGAAATTACGGGAAAACGGCTGAACGGATTTTAATCAGAGACCCCTCATTTTCATGCCTGGCATCCAAAGTTTTTCGGAAAAGTAGTAGTTTTCAGTGAAATGTCAATTTTCCTACATAATTTTCCTATTTTCCAAAATCCATCTGTTGTCAGTTTTGAGAACTAAGTTTATTCAATCACGGCCGACTTGATTGAATTTCAGAACAAAACACACACTACAATAAACAATAGGCTATTACACGAAGGCCATGACCTGCAGGATTGCCGACATATTTAGAGCTCAATTCAATTTGCTATTAAAAACTGATTCTGCAGTGTATAATTTTCTGAGTACAGCTGTGTATTGGATATTCAAATCTACGAAACTTGAGGTGGTTTGATGACATTATTACCGTTAGAAATTAAATATTATTGTAGTTAATATCATGATGCATCTATTTTTCATTTATTGTACATAATATTGATGCTATATTGATGACATGAAAGTGAAACGTTTTGTGGTTATGTAAGTAAATGTAGAGAATATCTTAATTTAGATCTTCATTTCTATAATTTACTGAGTGACTGCTATATATAACTACAAAACTTAAGTAAGATAATAATATTGTTATTAAAAATCAAATATTTTTATACTTATTAACACAGTGGGGTTGGGTCTTTTTCATATACTTAATGGCGGTGTAGTGTAGATATTGATATGTGTCATTGTCTTCAGTATTGGCTCGAGAGAGCGCAAAAATTACAGTTCCTAAGGAAAGATCAAAAGGTATTACTTACTGATAAAATAAGAGGCCTAGAAAATTTTGTTGTCTCCAGATCATTTCAGCAAGATCTCTTAGTAGGATAAAATGATTTTACGCTCTACATTTCAAGTTCTACATGCAGCAGCTATACGAAAATTCTATTGTTCGAAAGCTTAGCAAACCTGACATTTTTTTAACTTTTGCGTACAATCCACAAATGATCTGAAATAGCTACTGCTATCGTCCTGACATTGATACTTGCGTTTTCGCGTTGAAACTCAAAAACTGAAGTTGGATAGGTTCAAGAAAAAGCATTTGGCCTAAAAAATCCATTCAGAAGGAGTATGTTTCATTATTATGGAAGCAAATAACTATCAAAAAGACAAGTATTCTTCATTGAAAATAAATCTGAAAAATTTTTATTTGAACGTCTAACGAACTTAGTTTGCAGCAGCATTTGCTGCACAAGCCACTAGTTATATATATATATATATATATATATATATATATATATATATATATAGTCATAAGACACTTTGTCTCCAAGCTAACTCTCCCCTCCGTATTCACGCAATCATGCACTCGTGACGTTTTAGTAGCTCGAAAGAGAAACTGACCAGACTACTGCAAGCACACAAATATTGTACATAAACCTATTAACTCTTACCGAAAAAAAATGTCTGAAGCTTGGATTCACTTCAAACTGTATTAAAGTATTTCACAAATATGAGTCACTAAAGCTTATGCTACGTATCAAGGTCGATTATTATTATTTGAGATACAGGACCGCAGACTTCACTTGTTTCTGATTCAGCAGGTTTTTATCGACTGGGTGAGATACCCATGCAGGATGAAACATCACACACACATGTTGGGAGTGGGATCCTGCACAACAGACCTATTACATTGGCGGAGGAGAAGAGGGAAAACTGTTGCATAATCAATACCGTCAATTACGGGCTGGGGTTCCTTCCTTGTTCGGACCAGGCAGTGACGTGTCCAGTCAGCCTCACCATCACTTCATATTACAAATTAAATTATGGTTTATTTAACGACGCTCGCAACTGCCGAGGTTATATTAGCGTCGCGGGGTGCCGGCAGGAGTTCCTTTACACGCCGGTAAATCTACTGACAGGAGCACATCGACCTGGCCCCGGATCGAACCTATAACCTCGGTCACAGAATCCCAGCACTCTACCGACTGCACCACCCAGACAGACTACTTCATTATTCATCTTCCCAAGCCTCCTTCGTTTTTTCCTCACACTTATCACCAAAGCTCGGAACTTGGGGACTTGTGTCTTTGCACGTGACTAAGCGACCGGACTTCAATGTCAACAAACTCCCGCTTCCAGCACGGAGGTACTGTCAGATCTGCTATAAAAGTGGTTTCTGGCTCCGACAACATATTGATAATATTATGGTAGGTTGAAACACGTAATTTCATAGCATATATATAATAAAAATAAACATGAGAAATATATCAAATTTACTATTCTGCTGTGTACATTTTATTACAGTGTATGACTACGTACATTCGAAGATTTTTCGGTATTAGACTTAAAATACTGAATTTTTTCACTGTTACTGTTTTCTGTTCGATTTTCAGCAGTTGCTAACTGATCTCGTATCTGAGAAAGATAAGTATATCCTACATTTTTCTCGAAAATAGTTTTCAATTAGTGTGTCACTACTAGGGCAGGTCCCTCTACGCCTCGATCCATGGCTATGAACAGATTTTTCTCCAATTTGAGGGACTGCAATGCCTTTCAATGAATTCCGTTTCCAGCCTCTAGTTTGTGTGAGGCACAACTTACAAAATATAAACTCTCCATTCGAAAAAAATAATGTATCTCTTCCAAATTCTCCACGAAATTCTGTATCTTAAATTTAAAACAAAATGTATTTTCAAACTTCTATAATACCCATTCGAAATAACACGTATTTTCTATTTCCTCAAACAGACCTTTAATTCTCTGAATGTCATTGGGTTCGACATAACAGTTTCTTCGTCCGTCTTCCTGTCATCCGATGTGACCACTTTCTTAGTATACACACGACTGTCCCTGAGCACTTGCAGCGTGAGCTTTGTATACGTTGTACCTGTAACCTTACTCATGCACACGACACACAAGTCCCAAAGTTCCGAGCTTTGCTTATCACATTTTGTTTATTTTTGCTGCATTTTCTTTCTTTTCTTGATTTGTTTCGACTGTTCTCTCTTTCCCCCCGCCTTTCTTTTTTCCATTACTTATATGAAAGCAAACAAGACGGAGTCCACGGGCAATGGAACAAAAATAAAGAAGGTAAACATGCGAATTCGAAATGAGGCACTCGGAAATTGGGCACTGTTCAGAGACAAGTTCACCTAGCAATAGTTCGGGAATCATCGTGTGCTCTGTGTATAAACGCGTGCGTTTTACATAGAGACATTCGAAGTCCGGTCTTTATAATGAGAAGAAAGAGCTCTATCACTAAACCATAAAGGCTTCGTAGGGAATAGGCCTATGTCGTTTCGAGACATAAAGATACGTCGCTGCTACGACTTGTTTTCATCCTCGATGCTTAATATTTTTCCGTGTGAAACTCACGTTAACCCGAACAACACTTAGACAAATTCAAGGCACAGAAGAACAACCATTTCCGTGTCAAAGGGTTACCTACAACTTCAAATACTTGGGATGTACTATAAGCAGTAACATGAGCTGCTGCCAGGAAGTCAAAAGGAAGATAGCAATGGGAAAGAAAGCTTTTAACAGAAAAAGGAGCATCTTCTGCGGACATCTGGAGAAAGAACTAAAAAAGAGACTAGTGAAGTGATTTGTGTGGAGTGTGGTATTGCATGGGGCAGAAATATAGACATTACGACGAAGTGAACAGAAGCGAATAGAAGCATTTGAAATGTGGATATGGAGAAGAATGGGGCGTGTGAAATGGACAGACAGAATAAGAAATGAAGCTGCGTTGGAAAGAGAGGGTGAAGAAAGAATAATACTGAAACTGATGATGAAGAGAAAAATGAAATGGTGGGTCACTGGCTGAGAAGAAATTGCCTACTGAAGGATGGACTGGAAGGAAAGATGAATGGCAGAAGAGTTCGGGGCAGAAGAAGATAATATGAGATGATATAAAATGAAGGTAGAAAAGAAAGAAGATTGGAGAATGCTGAGTTTGCAGTGAAGTACCTGCTCGAGCAGAAAACTATGAATTAATGAATGAAGGAATGATGAGTACAGAAAAAATTTAATTATGAAGAGCGAAGAAAAGGCGCGCATATTGAAAAGATAAAAAAACGAATATTATTCCATCTACCGGTGTCCAATCGTCATCGTCCGAACGTTCTTGTACCAGTATAATATGTAGAGCTCTGCTGTCAGGCACACAATTACAAGCCACCTGTCCTCTATTTACAAGACGGGCTTAGTTTATAAACAATCGTCAAGATGAAACAAACATCAAATGACATGTGTTACTAATTCTTCTGAAACCAACGTTTCTTTTATGCATATTTTCTAGGAGTTTTGAATTATTCACATACTAAATAAGAAAGAAAAAAATACTTGTCAACCACATTAAAAAGTCTTCTGAGCCGGTTGACTGGCAGTGTGACAAAAGTCACAGCCTGCTGAGAATTGACTCACGCCCGGTGCGGGTTTGCTACAACAGTATTCATTGCTGTCACCAGGGCAACAGAATGCGAGCAGACTTCAACGTTCTAGAAAATGAACAGTACGCGAAATATCTCTCTCTCTCACTAAAGTCAGGTTCAAGATCATTCGTCACCTGTTTATTACAGCGTAGCATTCAAAATGTCGACATGTTTCATCTTATAATAGCGTCTCAAATGTAAAGGACTTCATAATACGAGTATGAAACTGCAGAGGTATTTATGTCGACATTCAAGTCTACGACAGCTTCTGCTTTGGCATAAATTAAGCAGTTTCAGTCATATTCAAAGTATCTAACAAGTATACTCCATGTATAGTCATTGCATGGGCAGTGCAATAATAATAATAATAATAATAATAATAATAATAATAATAATAATAATAATAATAATAATAATAATAATTGAAGAGATGGAGAGGTTCAAATATCTGGGAGCAACAGTAACAAATATAAATGATACTCGGGAGGAAATTAAACACAGAATAAATATGGGAAATGCCTGTTATTATTCGGTTGAGAAGCTTTTGTCATCCAGTCCGCTGTCGAAAAATCTGAAAGTTAGAATTTATAAAACAGTTATATTACCGGTTGTTCTGTATGGTTGTGAAACTTGGACTCTCACTTTGAGAGAGGAATATAGGTTAAGGGTGTTTGAGAATAAGGTGCTTAGGAAAATATTTGGGATGAAGTTACAGGAGAATGGAGAAAGTTACACAACGCAGAACTGCACGCACTGTATTCTTCACCTGACATAATTAGAAACATTAAATCCAGACGTTTGAGATGGGCAGGGCATGTAGCACATATGGGCGAATCCAGAAATGCATATAGAGTGTTAGTTGGGAGGCCGGAAGGAAAAAGACCTTCAGGGAGGCCGAGACGTAGATGGGAAGATAATATTAAAATGGATTTGAGGGAGGTGGGATATGATGATAGAGACTGGATTAATCTTGCTCAGGATAGGGACCAATGGCGGGCTTATGTGAGGGCGGCAATGAACCTCTGGGTTCCTTATAAGTAATAATAAGTAATAATAATAATAATAATAATAATTTCTAAAAATTGTTCTATGAAAATTTAAACATAGCCTACCACTACTTTTAATTAAATAAAAACATAAATTAATTGTTTCTTTTTAAATTGATATAGAATTTGATATTATTCTGTTCTACATTCAGATCCAGTTTTTCTCAACCTTTTGGATGACGTTCACCCTTTTTCTCACAAACAAAAGCTGAGTTTGGTTGGAGAGACTGTAAGTATACGAAAAATGAGGCGAAAGGAGGAAAAGAAAGTGTACAATAAAGAGAAGGAGAGATGACAAGAGGGAGTAAGTGATGGAAGAAAAAGAGGACGTGCTAAAGGTCAAAGAGAGTAGAAACAGAAACTGTGAAAATAGAAAAGAAAAGGGACGGGAATAATTATAACGGGGAAAAGGAAGGCACGTGGACAATAAAAAAAACAGCTACAAGTTTTATTCGTGAATACGTCGCTGGTAGAATTGCTGTTAAGGTAAACGTCAGCAGAGACAATCAACATCTCTTCTTTTCAGATCCTCTGAAAACCCGGTACAGGTAGACCTACATCTTCGCTACGCTGGAAATCCTGGGAGTATATAGCTATCTTGTAGGCCTATGCATTAAGATAAACATGTCGGTTGCTATAGTAACCATTGTGCTCTATCGTATGCTACTCACGCTTATACGCCCATTCCCATTTGCGCTACATAGGCCATGATGACATTGTGAATTTTCTCTCTTCACTCAACTTCACTGGCGAATTTTTTCCAATTTATCTTGTCGATTGCTGATTGTTGCTCAATTGAGGTTGTAGCCAGATTCGTTACGAACCGTTTGACACCAGTGCGAACGTTCTATCGCTTCACATTTACGCGTTACATTGCCTCAGCTGCCGCGCGATCCTCAATTTGTGCCTCAACTACCCCCCTCCTGCGTATCGCTGGATGACGTCACACACTCCATCTCAAGGTCACTTTCTTTTTGCTTTTTTTTTTTTTTTTTTTTTTTTTTTTTTTTTTTTTTTTTTGTAGTCCCGTCGCTCTTATTTCCGGCAGCCAATCACGTTGCAGGTCGGCTACATTTAAACGTGTGCGTTTTGTCATTCGCTGGTGATGATGTAATTCACTTCCTAAGGCTCGATAAATAATTAATATACTCGCCCGCCATTTTGGCTCTTTCGTCCGCTTTCGTAGAAAACACACGAGGACGTTATTTGCCGCTCAATTATTTGCTCAATTACAGTGCGTGTATTATCATAGCAGCTACGACATGATAATGTTTAACGGTGCGGCAAATAGATTCCTCGTCTGGTGGCTCGGCAACGAAAGAACAAAAATGGCGAACGATATTACCTACTTAGAGTTTATAGAGCCTTCACTTCCTAAGACGTAAGTAAAGAGGAGGAGTCCTGCCGGAAATAACAGCGACACGACTACAGTTGGTTATTTAACGACGCTGTATCAACTACGAGGTTATTTAGCGTCGATGAGACTGGTGATAGCGAGATGGTATTTGGCGAGATGAGACCGAGGATTCGCCATAGATTACCTGGCATTCACCTTACGGTTGGAGAAAACCTCGGAAAGAACCCAACCAAGTAATCAGCCCAAGCGGGAATCGAACCCAAGTCCGAGCGCAACTTCAGACCGGCAGGCAAGTGTCTTAATCGACTGAGCCACGCCGGTGGCGAGGTCACGTTGCATACATCGATCTTTCGTCTGTCGATCGCCGTTTATTTAATTGGAATATGTCGTGCAGTTTAGAAATTATAGGCGCTACAAAACTGGCCTGAAAATGTGTCTGCAATGGACCGAACTTAGAGACGTATTCACGTCAAAAGAAAAGGATGAGGAATATAAAGAGACAAAGGGGAATAAGGCAACTAAAATAAAGCTAATAAAGGGGAGAAAGAGAATTTATTGAAGAGAAGATAAAAAACAGCAGCTGGAAGAAAAGGAAATGAAGAAAGAGGAAGCAGGGTCCAAACTCTCTCAATACAAGCAGACAAAGTTCCGCAGGTCTATTTATTTGACATGTCAAACAGAAAAGAATTCATAAATCACGGACCACACACAACCGCGCAACCTTCAAACCGCACCGTCCAT
Organism: Periplaneta americana; assembly: GCF_040183065.1. Taxonomy (NCBI): domain Eukaryota; kingdom Metazoa; phylum Arthropoda; class Insecta; order Blattodea; family Blattidae; genus Periplaneta; species Periplaneta americana. Next base: position 202,098,329 of record NC_091119.1, on the reverse strand, counting down.
GTTATTCCGAATGACGTCACCCAGCGTTGTATTTGCATCTGCGATCACGGCTGCAGGGCTGTCATCCATTGTGCAGTCGTCCCTGTGGCAAGCCTTTACGTCACACACTTCGAATCCCGAACTTCCGTGTCTGAACCATAAACAAAGATATCTGTAAACGTCAGCTCGAATGTAATAATCTTCGGAAAATTCTACGAAAAAAAAAAATGCAGTGTAAACTGCATATTCTTGCATACTCCAGATCTGTACACAAATAATCGGACTTTCCTATTCTGTATTCGATTTTTGAAGGATCTAATTAATTATTTTAGTTATTGTTTTATAATTATTAATAATAATTAATTAGTAGTGAAATGCTATTCGGCTTAAATGGTTTCTGGTTTTTCAAGAAATGAATTTAATTCTATCTTTTTAGTTTTTATTTTATTAATATAAATGCTACTGTGAAAGGGGGAGGCGAAATTATGATATATCAATTTTTGTGCGAGATCGTGCGTATTTGCTTGTTTTCCGCACAGAACCAATACGCGGTAAGTGTGAAATACCACATTCAGTATTCCCAACGTAACACACATTAACAATTTCCCTCTTCTTACCGCTTAAGCGCGACATTCATTTTACTGCTTTAGGCTTTTAACATATTATTTTTAGAGACGTTTAACATTGTAATAATTATAAATTGGAAACTTACCACCGCAATTTCACCTAAATTGCAATGTTAATTATTGTTTTTAAATATTTGCAAAAATTAAGTAAAGTCTACTACTCCACGAAACTTATTGCATTCCTGATACAAGTAACATTAAGGAAGCCGTGAAAAAATCAACAAGATTCCAGATGCCGATGTTATTACTGCAATATGTTATATAAATAATATTGTTAAAATATTAAAATGAAAAATAAATCATTACATAACCTTACCGTTTGTTTTAAGTTCGCATTTACAGACTGGGGGGAAAAAAAAAGACAGACGTATATCACGGCCTGCTGGAGTATAGTAAACACAGAAAACATTTTACAGCAACAATGTTGAAGAAAGATATTTTGGTGTTCCGAAGTTGGCGTCATTAAACAGAAACCAACATGGAGATTTCATTGCAACTAATTAGAAATTCGTCTTTCAGGTATGTAATAAACGATCTTCGCACAAAATAATGTACGATACACGAGCGGTATGTTTGTTTTCATGTTCTCGGAAATTAAAAAAGCTCAAGTACGTTTCGCTTTTTCAATCTTTTCCTCGACCATGAAAACGTCAACATACCGCTCTTGCAACGTATATTACTATTCTGGGTCTGTACTAGATAATTCACAAACGAATTACAAAATCATATATGAAAATAGCAGCAACAATCGTATTATGAAAACAACAAACATATAGTATTCCTGTCATAGCCTTAAAAAAAATCTAAAATGTTCTAATATAGAAGTTTTGTATTGAAGGAAAACTTTCATTTATTTTATTTTTTTTTTTTTTATGTTTAAATCCAGGTGATATTAACAAACGACATTCGGAATAAAGTCATAGGAAATTCACTCTAATGTTTTGACCCCAATACAGAAAGTATAAGTAAGTTTTCGGAAGTGCAATATTAGGAAAAATATATCGCATTAAACCCTAATTATATTCAGAGGAGAGAATTAGGGAATAAATGTTGCAATGCAGAAGTTGGGGAAAAAATCCAATATAGGGGAAATTCCCCGACTTTCCCCCCTTCAGTTGGAACATTGCTTGAAATGAGAAAGTAAAGTAGGCCTATGGTTTGTAAATAATCTCATACTAGTATAGCCTATAGACTTTTGATTTGATACATTTTTCCGAAATAAACGTTGCCAAGACAACAGAAATGAAAGAATTTGAAACCAAACTTCGTGACAACGTTAAACTCCTTTCCTTTGTGAACTAAATGATGTATTTATTTAGTTTAGTAGGTTATTTTACGACGCTTTATCAACAACTAAGGTTATTTAGCGCCTGGATGTGATGAAGGTGATAATGCCGGTGAAATGAGTCCGGAGTTCAACACCGAAAGTTACCCAGCATTTGCTCATATTGGGATGAGGGAAAACTCCGGAAAAAACCTCAACCAGGTAACTTGCCCCGACCGAGAATCGAACCCGGGCCACCTGGTTTCGCGGCCAGACGCGCTGACCGTTACTCCACAGGTGTGAACTAAGTGATGTATGTAAACATTATTTTAATGAAAGTTAAAAGAGATTTCTAACTTGTCCCGACCTCTGAATACTTAACCCTATACAATATCCTGACCAGATATACTCGGGGAAAGAAAAGGACATTTTACTGAAGTAAAATCCGCACTTGTTGACATCTGACCTGAAGCTCACCAGGAAGAGAAACTTTCAACGAAAGACAAGCTTCAACAAGACGAGATGACAATGACGCAGTGAGGAGATGATCAAATATACAGATGCTGCCTCGCCCACACAATCAACACTTGACAGGGGCAGCGCCTGGATCGAGGGGTGGACAAAATGAACGCGACAGATGAAGAAGACTGTCAAGTGAAAAACAATGAATAGCTGCAGCTTACTTGGCAACACTGTGTTCAACATGGCGCGAGACTTCTGGCTTTTTGTACCGAGTGGAAAGATCCGACGTTTAAGAGCATTACGTAGATTATTTCCGTAACGTCCCTGGGTTTTAATAGTTTTATTGACATTATAGTTCCGGTAAATTAACAAGTTTATTTCATGAAATTTTTCGTATATAACTTACCAATAGTGAAAACCTTCTTTTACACTCACTATATTGAGGTTCTACACATACAGAATGAAACATACGTAATGCCATTAATTTGAAGGATTTATTCTTTGAGATATTTCAAACGAAAATGTTAAATATATTTGCTCGTTTTTTTTCATAGCGTGTACTGCCGGTGAAATTCTCTACAGCCCATCTTACGTTTGTGGGCACACTGTCATACGACATGACTACAAACAGCTGCCATCCAGTTTTGCCAACAGTTGTTCATATAATCCCGCTAGATGGCTTTCCAAAACCAGCGATTTTATAACAAATATCTCTAGATTTTAATGTGTACTTATTATTATTATTATTATTATTATTATTATTATTATTATTATTCAATAACAATGTACTGAACTTATTATTATTGGTAGGTAGGTAGGTAAGGTTTTTCCGTGGTTTTCCTAAGGCGCTAAGACAAATGTCGGGATGAGCCCTAAAAGAAATGGGCCACGGACCTGCACTCATATCCCCATGAATCTCCCTAATTACTCTAAATTAATTAACAATTACATCTCTCCCCCCTCTTCGTAATTGAGCCATCATATAGCCAAATGGCTGGTCTCAAAATTGAGACGATTCAACAAGGCTCAAGACAACAATCACCTCCTACATAATAGCCAAATTGGCCAGTCTCTTATACTCGTATATGAGACAACTCATCCTGCCTAAGGGATTCCGTGGTTTTCCTAAGGCGTAAGACAAATGTCGGGATGAGCCCTATAAGAAATGGGCCACGGACCTATATGCCCTTCCCCATATATATTCCCCTTTATTATAAACGACGTTTCAGAACATATAAATTGTCTATTAAATGTACGAGGTCACTCAATTAGTTGCAATTTTAAAGGACAGGGACTTCTCAAATTGCAGATTTCGATTTCACGGCGCTTCTTCCGACGGCCTTCACATGCTTTGTCATCGAACAACAGATGACAGCGCCTCGCCATCCTAACGGCAAACACCAGCCATCTCCTCCTCACCCCGTTCCGTGATCACTTGATCAAATCTCAGTCCCCCTCGCGTATGTCGTACCTAAGAGGTTACGTCCAATTTCGGCTTCCCCTTCAAAATTTTGTAGAGCTCCTTCAGTGGAGCAGCGTAACCCGAGTGTGAGACTAGTGGCCAACAGGCTTGGAGCTCACATACTTAGTTTTGTACAGCCCCCAACCCCTTGCAAGGACGCGTTTTGCGTACCTTTTAAATTTGTCCTCCCAATTCTCTTTCGATTTTGGTAGGTAGGTAGGCAGGTAGGTAGGTAGGTAGGTAGGTAGGTAGGTAGGTAGATAGATAGATAGATAGATAGATAGATAGATAGATAGATAGATAGATAGATAGATAGATAGATAGATAGACAGACAGACAGACAGACAGACAGACAGACAGACAGACAGACAGATTAGATAGATAGATAGATAGATAGATAGATAGATAGATAGATAGATAGATAGATAGATAGATAGATAGATAGATAGATAGATAGATAGATAGATAGATAGATAGATAGATAGATAGATAGATAGATAGATAGATTAGATAGATAGATAGATAGATAGATAGATAGATAGATAGATAGATAGATAGATAGATAGATAGATAGATAGATAGATAGATAGATAGATAGATAGATAGATAGATAGATAGATAGATAGATAGATTAGATAGATTAGATAGATAGATAGATAGATAGATAGATAGATAGATAGATAGATAGATAGATAGATAGATAGATAGATAGATAGATAGATAGATAGATAGATAGATAGATAGATAGATAGATAGATAGATAGATAGATAGATAGATAGATTAGATAGATAGATTAGATTAGATTAGATTAGATTAGATTAGATTAGATTTAGATAGATAGATAGATAGATAGATAGATAGATAGATAGATAGATAGATAGATAGATAGATAGATAGATAGATAGACAGACAGATAGATAGATAGATAGATAGATAGATAGATAGATAGATAGATAGATAGATAGATAGATAGATAGATAGATAGATAGATAGATAGATAGATAGATAGATAGATAGATAGATAGATAGATAGATAGATTAGATAGATTAGATAGATTAGATAGATAGATAGATAGATAGATAGATAGATAGATAGATAGATAGATAGATAGATAGATAGATAGATAGATAGATAGATAGATAGATAGATAGATAGATTAGATAGATAGATAGATTAGATAGATAGATTAGATTAGATTAGATTTAGATAGATAGATAGATAGATAGATAGATAGATAGATAGATAGATAGATAGATAGATAGATAGATAGATAGATAGATAGATAGATAGATAGATAGATAGATAGATAGATAGATAGATAGATAGATTAGATAGATTAGATTAGATAGATAGATAGATAGATAGATAGATAGATAGATAGATAGATAGATAGATAGATAGATAGATAGATAGATAGATAGATAGATAGATAGATAGATAGATAGATAGATAGATAGATAGATAGATAGATAGATAGATAGATAGATAGATAGATAGATAGATAGATAGATAGAACTTTATTGTCGAGCGCATAATGTATGCATAGACATAGTCGAATATATACAATTGCAATTTAATTTAAAATAAGCCAAATATAAAAATAATAATAATAATAATAATAATAATAATAATAATAATAATAACAATAATAATAATAATAACAATAATAACAATAATAATAATAACAATAATAATAATAATAATAAATAATAATAATAACAATAATTATAATAATAATAATAATAATAATAATAATAATAACAATAATAACAATAATAATAATAATAATAATAATAATAGTCAAGATAGAGCATCCACCCGCCAATGTAACGAATACTGCACACTTTTTTCATTGCCAATGTGGCGCTATAAAGCAATTTTGAACACTTTTATCACAGACACAACATATTTAAATTCTTATTGCACGATATATGTTACCGTTAAAACCTGAAGTCCGACAAAACTAGTTTCAAGTAGTAAAAATTAGTTTTAAAATGTAGATAGATAGAAAGCGAATTTTCGAAAAATCTAGAATCAATGACAGGTTAGGTTAGGTTTGGTTTGTTTTGTTTTGTTTAGTTTTTTTTTTTTTTTACCAAACAAAAACCTAAACAAACTAAACTCGCTTTCTATCTATCTATTATTTGCTAAAACTAGTTTAAAACTGGCTTTGATGGATTTCGGGTTTTAACGGTAACATATATATGGCATTATCACTACATTAACACATCCATTATTTCACAAAACACACATTGAACGAATTAAAAGTAATTATGAAAGCCACCAATAATGCTAATATGAATTTCATTTCAGAAACTTTAAAGAATAAAATCCGCTAGTATTCCCGCTAAGCGGGATAATATAATTTTTTTCCGCGAGACGGTTATCCAAAAAACCTAGATTTAGCGGGAAAACCGCTGAATTGGTAACACTGCAGCCATCTGCCACTGCCGTCACTCTTCGATTTATCCGAATCGATCTAGGTCACTATCAGTATGTAACACCGTATTATTGCTTCCTGATGACGTCATTCCGCAACACGTGACTTAATAACAAGGAAAAGACCCTTCTTCACTACAGTACCTACAAATCGGAACTCTCAACACTTTCATTCATTCACAGTTCTCTGCCAAGGGCAGGTCTTTCAGTGAAACCCAGCATTCTCCAATCTTTCCTATTTTCTGCCTTCCTCTTAGTCTCCTCATATGATCCATATATCTTAATGTCGTCTATCATCTGATATCTTCTTCAGACTCGAACTCTTCTCCCGTTCACCATTCCTTCCAGTGCATCCTTCAGTAGGCAGTTTCTTCTCAGCCAGTGACCCAACTAATTCCATTTTCTCCTTCTGATCAGTTTCAGCACCATTCTTTCTTCACCCACTCTTTCCAACACAACTTAATTTCTTATTCTGTCTGTCCATTTCACACTCTCCATTCTTCTCCATATCCACATTTCAAATGCTTCTAGTCCTTCTTTTCACTTCGTCGCTATGTCCATGTTTCTGTCCCATTGCAGTGCCACACTCCACACAAAGCACTTCACTAGTCTCTTTCTTAATTCTTTTTCCAGACGTCGCAGAAGATGCTTCTTTTTCTATTAAAGCTTCCTTTACTATTTCTATCCTCTTTTTGACCTCCTGAAGCAGCTCATGTTACTGTATAATGTAATCTATTATTCTAAAATGCTCTTATATTTAATTATTACGTCATAAATATCCATTATAATATCCATCGGGACGCATAAATGAGTTTTTTTATAATAATTATTTAATTATTTAACAGTTACGTATAATGGAATAAAATACATTTTTAATATCTTCATTATTTTTATAATCTAGCCTACACACAACCAAATGCCTTACTATAATAATACCGGACAGCTGTATATAGCAGCATTGGCGTGAGTGCGAAATATTGCGGACCTGACATCTAGCGGAGGGGGATGGAATTACGTCCACATATACAAATATTAACATAGCGGGATTCGGACTATTGTTTAAAACGTGAGTTACTAATGTGGAATTATATATGAAACACTTAAGAAATGTTGAATAATATTTAATGTAAAATTATTACCTTATATCAGAGCTGCATATTATGAGAAATATTGCATACTTCATATTACTTTCTGTAATTATTAATTTTCTTTGGTTTAGTGAGACAAAATCAGTTCTGACATTAGGAATGAATTTACAATAATGCTTTATATACCCATTGCTGACAACTGCAAACATAAAAATGGTAATATTCTGATGCTTGTAATAATTATTAGTAAAGGCATGTGGACAACAATAAAACTTAATTTGCTAAAACCTTAAAATTTCCAATATATTTTAATTTCTATTCATTTATTAGACCTAAATAAAAAGCTAATTTTTATTGTTCTATCAACACAAAGACGAAGGAATTAGGCCTAATAACGAATGTTGTTGACTCACGTTTTATGAACTGTCGGAAATCGAAAGTACGATTTGGAGCAATTTGTAATGCTGCAATTGTCACAATTATAAACAGCACACATACACCCTGACATTTTAACACAGCACTAATTAATAAAACTATTAACTAGCCCAGCAACAATATACATTGCAGTTCATTACAGCTTGTTTCGCGAGTATCTCCACACCGGCAGGTAGGTAGCAGCACCAGCGTCGTTCGCACGCAAAACTGCTAGCTGTCCGGTATTATAATAGTAAGGTATTTGATATAACCTATTTTCAAATATATTATACTAATATTTTAGTTGAATTAGGGGATATAATTTTGGGTTTTATACTTTTTTTAATATGGATTTTATTATTTTTTCAATTATCATGTTGTGGTTGCATCAGCCCTCTAAATGCATCTGAACCAAATCATTTGCACGCCTCATAATAATTATTTCATACTTATCTGCTTATAATGGCAGGATTTATTGGACGTGATCTTTCAGTCTGGCGCTTCAAAATAAACCAAGTGGCTGTCAGCTCTGCAACCGATAGGATTCTTTCTGGCTTTTCGTGTGGGCCGTCCACTCATTGCCAGAGTTTAGTCACGAGCACTTCAACTGTCTTTTTTGTCTTCCGCGTGTCCAAATGCAAGGTCACATACAACAAGAAAGACTGACGTTAACTGCACCGGGGAAGGTTCATTACTGCAGTGAAGAAAACACAAAACCTGCAAGCCACATTATTTATACAACTTCAACATCCTTCAACCTTCCAAGTGCGAGCAGTTACAACAACTAAGGTTAAAAACGGACAGTATTTCCCGACAAGAGCATGTTGCTGACCTTTCAATTAATTAATATATTTTATTTACTTATTTATCTATTCATTCATTCATTCATTCATTCATTCATTCATTCATTCACTTATTTATTTATTTATGTATTTATTTATTTATCATTTATTTATTCACTCATCTAAGTATGTACTTATTTATTCATTCACTTATTTATCTATTTACTCCTTTATTTATGAATCTACTTATTTAATTATTTATTTACTTATATATTTATTTAGCCATTTATTTATTCATTCATTCATTCAGTTGCTTATTTATTCATTCATTTATTTATTTATCTACTTATTTATTTTTTATTCATTTCGTCACTTATTTATTTATTCATTTATTTGTATTTATTTATCTACTTATTCATTCATTTATTCATTTCGTCATTCATTTATTTCCTTACATATGTATTTATCTATTCATTCATTCACTTATTTATTTATTTATTCATTTATTTATTCACTCATCTAAGTATGTACTTATTTATTCATTCACATATTTATCTATTTACTTCTTTATTTATGAATCTACTTATTTAATTATTTATTTACTTGTATATTTATTTAGCAATTTATTCATTTATTCATTCATTCAGTTGTTTATTTATTTATCTATTTATTTATTTATTTATCTACTTATTTATTTTTTATTCATTTGGTCACTTATTTATTTATTCATTTATTTATGTACTTATTTATTTATCTAGTTATTTATTCATTCATTCACTTATTTATTTATTCACTTCTTTATTTACTTCTCTGTTCATTCATTCATTCATTCACTTGTTTGCTTACTTATTTATGTACTTATGTTCAGTTGGTAGAGCAGCTGGCTACGGACTGGAAGGTACGGGGTTCGATCTCAGGTGGTGACAGGATTTTTCTCGTTGCCAAACTTCCAGACCGGCCCCGAGGTTCACTCAGCCTCCTATAAAATTGAGTACCGGGTCTTTCCCGGGGGTAAAAGGCGGTCAGAGCGTGGTGCCGACCACATCACCTCATTCTAGTGCCGAGGTCATGGAAAGCATGGGGCTATACCTCCATGCCCCCAAGTGCCTTCATGGCATGTTACGGGGATACCTTTACCTTTTTCTTTTTTTTTTATTTATCTAGTTATTTATTTATTCATTCATTCATTCACTAATTTTTATTTATTTATTTATTTATTTATTTATTTATTTATTTATTTATTTATTTATGCCCATAACAGGGCAAAGCCCCAATTACGATAGACAGATATTCGTTTAAAAAGAAACATAGAATTGCATATAACATAAAAAAGAGATGAAACAGATACAAGTGTAAATACAAATTAGAATGGAAAATTATTATTATTATTATTATTATTATTATTATTATTATTATTATTATTATTATTATTATTCATTAAAATTTAACGTCTCTCGAAAATGAAATATAAACAGTAATATCTTTTAGGACATTATGTATGAATGAAGCGTGAAAATCATAGAACGTATAACGAAAATGTGTGTGTGAATTACGTCACATTATTTTTTTTTCTGTGCGTTTATGTCCTAACTGATTCAGTTCTATAATGAGAAACCTCCCCAGATCTAAAGACGCCCGTTCACAGTTCTCTTTTCTATGATTAGAACTATAATAAATTACTGTAGTCTGCAACAGCCCTCTAGAAGCGCGTGTCCTTTTTAGCTGCATACATTAGTTTGATACTGAATTACAAAATCGTCGGCTTCATACCTCGAGGATTTACGTTCAGATTCCTGCTGATATGACATTAAGTATTAAAGACTGGTAAATATCGGAAGGTATAAAAAGTATTATGCTTGGTTAAAACAACCGACTACACTGTTTCAGAGATAGGTTAACGGTCGTAACAGTTGGCATGGAAACCGCATTCCTGTCTTAAGTATTCACCATAATAATTCTGTTTCATGTGTTACAAACTGACATATTGGCTGCTGAAATAAAATGGCACCACAGTAATTTAAGTCAAAATATACGGCAAGGCCGGTTACTTCAACTGTTTTATGCTACAACAAATATATTTTTCGAAACTTAAAACAATGTGTAAATAAATAACAAGACAAATTCTGAGTTGAACTTATGGCCTACTTTCCACCAAACTGCTAACTAAAAATAAAATGTATCATCCTCACTTACTGGCATATAAAAATCGATTCACATAATCTATTCGGTTAACATTCAGCAATGTATACAGCGTGTTACTGTGTGCTTTTTACTTCCTATAGTATGCTGTATAATAATAATAATAATAATAATAATAATAATAATAATAATAATAATAATAATAATAATAATAGTCAAAGAAATATTTATTATTGCACAGCTTTTCTTTATGTGAATCAAGTGAAGAGTATTCAGAAAAACTTCGGTTTTAAGACGCCTTCTTGAATTCATACTATTCCCAATTTTCGTGAGAATTAACAAAATATTAGTTAACATTCATCTGAAACCGAAATACACGGAAGAATGTTAACACAAATGTTAAAATTTTAGCACGTCTTAACATACAATGTGTTAGTGCATTTTTAACATTCGGTGATGAAACAGACTCTAAGGGCCGAATTCATAAACGAGACTTTGGATGAGGACTTCCCAAAGTCGACTTTCGTAGTAAAGTTTAACTTTGTTAAAAGTCTTATTCATAGACAATACTTCCGAGACTTTGACTTTGACTTTTGTAAGTCGAGATTTGACGAACTTATTCTAATGTTGGCAATCAAAATCACTGCCTCCTAAACGAATTAAATTAATAGATAGTTGAAATAGAGTAGGCATTGCAACAATCAAAGCCATCTTTTGAGTCACAAATCAATGAAACAATGAACATCGGTACATGTTAAGCGATTGTTAATAGTTCTTGCAGCTTTGCATAAGAATAATATTATTCGAGGGCTTATTGTGAAACTAACTTAAGTACAAAAATTAACATTTTTAGGTCTTTACACCAATCGATAATAATTTGTTCTTCTACCTGGCCACAAAAAATCGTAACTCAGTTCGAACAGTCTTGTATATAACACAATTCATAACTACAAAACATGATGGTATAGTTTATCTGAAATAGCATTGCATTGTAAGAATTTTGCTTTGAATAAAGCATCTATTGTAGTTACGTTAGTTTCACATTAAGGAAATTAGTTCATTGTAAAATAATTTTGTTGTGAAGATATGGAAAATAAGATTCCACCAATGATAGACTATGAAAGAGACATATTATCCTGCGTACAGTTGACAGAGTTCTTCCTTGCATGTCTGCAGAAACTACTTAAAAATTATCTGAAATCAATATGTAGAAGACATTATTATGACGACCGCAAGGATTATAAATTAACTGCATTTCCAACTGTATTACTATCCTCTAGAGAATTAAATAGTAAGAATCAATATTAAGCTATTAACTTATTCCTTACCTATAGCGTAAAATAGCGATGAAATTAGTTGTATTATTTATTTGTGGAAAAGATAATCCTCTTTGATTGTTCATCAATGAAGTTGAAACATGACGAGGATATTTAATATTGTCTGTTTATCAAATCTGTACCTTGATTTGAATTTATAATTTATAATGATACACTAAGTAACATGAGCAGCTTTAATAATCTCCTTTTTTTTTTTTTTAGTAGGTTATTTTACGACGCTTTATCAACAGCTTAGGTTATTTAGCGTCTGAATGAGATGAAGATGATAATGCCGGTGAAATGAATCCGGGGTCCACCACCGAAAGTTACCCAGCATTTGCTCATATTGGGTTGAGGGAAAACCCTGGAAAAAACCTCAACCAGGTAACTTGCCCCAACCGGGAATCGAACCCGGGCCACCTGGTTTCGCGGCTAGACTCGCTAACCGTTACTCCACAGGTGTGGACAATATTCTCCTGGATGCCTTCAATATTGTAGGCAAATTCATCAATTTCCCAAATATCAGTCATTTTCCTGTTGTCCACGAACGAAAGTCAGAGTCAAAGTCTAGATTTTCGGCGACTTCGAAGTAAAGTCACGATTGAAGTTTACTTTCCTCAAAGTGTCGACTGTGAATAGGAAAATGGTGACTTCGGACTTTCCAAAGTCAACTTTGGTCCAAAGTCTCGTCTATGAATACGACCCTAAACGTCTTACTTAAATACAGGATGTAACAAAAAGGAATACAAAACTGTACGAAAATATAAAAATATAAAAAGTTAAATTTGTTAATCGGAATTACAGAGAATGCCCTTAATGTGCAATTCAGAAAACGAAAGTTCATTTTTTTTACATCCTTTCATTATTGTATGACATCATCTCCTTCGTGACACTTCTCTTCTTATGCAGCAGCACGGAGATGTCTGATGAAGGGTTTTCTTGCAAGATAGCCGAGGATATTCGAAAGAGTTTTAGAGCTAAACTGTGTATAATTATGTACATGAATTTTATCACAGATAATAAATGATTATTCCAAACCCAAACTTTGCATGATTCTCCTACATTAAAAGTCGAATCTGTCTCCCTTGGTTTTATGCGAGTTACTCCTCAGCTTCACAGTTAACAGCAAGGACAGAGTGCACGCGTGTGTTATTCACTCTATGTAAGACTTTCATGTTTAAGAAAAAAACCTCGACTTCTCACCTGCTGGAATGACGCACGACCCACATTAGCAAAGATAGCTAAATGTGTGGGATCATAAGCGGATCGCGAAACATAAGATGTGCTTACATTTGTTTCTAATTAACACGATTAAAATAACCATCCGCGTAGGTAGCAAGTTACATACATTTCAACTTAATTAAGGCTAGCTAAAGCCAACGCTACTAAAGAAAGCATCCAAAGAAGCTGACTTAAATTCGTACGTAACTATTATATGGTTCGGAACTAAAAATAGTTATAAATTCTTACAAAAATACTGTACGATTTAGAACAGTTTTAAATTCATACAAATGTATTATAAATAAGATTTAGAACAGTTTTAAATTCCTACAAAGTACCGTTAAAAATATCTGTTTTAGATTCCTAATAAGAACCGTTTTCAATTCCTTAAAAAAATTCGTTTTGAATTCCTTAACAGCATCGTTTTAAATTCCTAAAAGAACAATTTCAAATTTCTAAAAAGAACCATCTTAAATTCCTTAAAAGAGTCGCCTTAAAAGGATTCTTTCAGAAATTTAAAACGGCTGTTTTTTAGGAGTTTAAGTTCCTAACCCTAAAAATAACCATTTCAAATTCCTGAAAATAACAGTTTTCAATTTCTAAAAGAACCATCTTAAATTCCTAAAATATCTATTTTAAATTCATAAAAGAACTATTTTATATTCCTAAAAGTAATCGTTCTAAATATCTAAAATAAGTCTTTTAAATACCCCCCCAAAAAACTTCAATTTTTGAAAAGAATCCTTTTAAATTCCTAAAAGAACAATTTCAAATTTCTAAAAAGAACGATGTGGAATTCCTAAAATGAAACATCTTAAATTCCTAAAAAGAGTCGTCATAAATTCCTAACAAGAACAATTTTAAATTTCCGAAAGAATCCTTTTAAGTTCCTCAAACCGACCTTTTTCAACCACTAAAAAGAAAAATTTTAAATTCCTAAAATAACAGTTTTAAATTCCTAAAAGAACTATCTTAAACCCCTAAAAAAAGACCCATTTTAAATTCCTACAAAGGGTCACCTTAAATTCTTAAAAAGAGCAGCTTTAAATATATGAAAGAATCCTTTTAAGTTCCTAAAATGGACCGTTTTCAACCCCTAAAAAGAACTATATTAAATTCCTAAAAATGATAGTTTTAAATTTTTAAAGAACCGACTTCAAATCCTAAAGAGGCCAACTTAAATTCCTAAAAAGAGCCGCTTTAAAGAATCCTTTTAAGTTCCTAATACTGACCGTTTTCAACCCCTAAAAAGAACTATATTAAATTCTTAAAACAACAGTTTTAAATGTCTAAAAAAGAAGTTTGTTAAAATTTTATTTTTTTAGATTTTGATTTATTAATATTTAATTGTTTTATTGAAATTCCTTAAATTCCTAAAAAGAACCGATTTAAATTACTGAAAGAATCCTTTTAAGTTCCTAGTACTGACCGTTTTCAACCTCTAAAAAGAACTATATTAAATTCCTAAAAATGGCAGTTTTAAATTTCTAGAATAACCGTCTTCAATTCCTAAAGAGGGCCACCTTAAATTCCTAAAAAGAGCCACTTTAAATTATTGAAAGAATCCTTTTAAGTTCCTAATACCCACCGTTTTAAACCCCTAAAAAGAACTACAGTATATTAAATTCTTAAAATAACAGTTTTAAATTTCTGAAAAAGAATCATCTTAAATCCCTAAAAAGAACCGATTTAAATTACTGAAAGAATCCTTTTAAGTTCCTAATACTGACCGTTTTAATCCCTAAACAGAACTATATTACATTCCTACAATAATAGTTTTAAATTTCTAAAAGAACCATCTTTAATACCTAAAAAGATCCGTTTTAAATTATTTAGCGGAACAGGCCTTAAAGGCTGATTTGGGAGATGATGCTGCTGCTGATGATGATGACACCACTGTATGATTCAGAACCGTTTTACATTCCTACAAACAACCAACCGTTGGTTTTCGTAAGTGAAAATTGTGGAAACAGAACCACTTTACGACAGTGTCTTCGATAACAGCATTTCGTGGTCGTTAAAAGTCTAGTGGAATTGCATTCTACATCGCAAACAGTCTGTGGACAGTTTCGCGTCTGCTTTCTGAAATTGCATACGCCACGCCGCGCCTTGTACTAAAACAGCCGAGCCAATTAACTAGCTGTCACTCTCCTTCTGGAGAAGGACGCCACCTGTGCTTCAGTTTCAAAGCGGAGTGAGACGTCAGGTTTGTGTTCTTACCTGTCCTACAAGCCAGATCATCCTACAGCACCAACCGTACAAAAATAGTCACATACATAGTTAACCTAATACCTTGGATTATAACGTGTTGGCCGATGTTGATATAGTACATTATGCAACGAGCCTACAATGGTAGTAATTAAGACGCTCGTATGAAAATTACCATTATAGGCAAGTTTCATACGACTTTTTATGTTCGACCATATTTCTAACTTGAAATTATTCATAAGTATTCATGTTATTCTTATCTGACTGGGGAGCGGAACTGACCTTGTGCAATATCTCGTAAATTGTGAGATGTGCGCAGACGCGAAAGTATTGATTTTTTTCCGACAAACAAATGTCATTGACCTTGATATAATCTAGAGAGTAAAATAAACATTAATCTTGATATAACCTTGAAATTGAGTTAGACATTGAAAAACGAGATGACAAATTGAATTTATTTCAATATTATTTACAATTAACGCTAATTATTATAGTAACAGAACATAACCTTCTGCGACAGTATTGGATTTCCAGCCTCCGTGACGTTTCGCTAGTTGTCTTTCGATTGCATATCCGAGAATAATCTATACTTGCGCTTTCATATTGCTACAATGGTGTTTTCTGATTGGTGGAACACCTGAACTTTAATGAATAGGTGTACTTTAATGAGGTCCATTAAAGGGTTGCTACCAGGTATATAATTACTACATTTCGGCATGGTCGAGCATAAACAATCGTAAGCTAAGTTATGTTTTTAATGTTTTTTTTTTTTTCCCCTGAAAAATTAATACAATTTAACTATTTGGGCAATGTATCAATATTTAGGAATAGTGACACATAAATACATAATATAGCAAATGATATTATCGGACTATATTTGGGGGGGGGGGAACATTGTTTTTTAAATGTCGAACTTGAATTACATAACATAATAGCTGAACCAATGCTGAAATTTCGCTCAGAAACGTGGATCCTAAAGAAACAGGAAGGGAAAAGACATGAGGCTCATGATGTTTGTACGATCACTTATTGGTTACAAGTAGAGATCACACCCCTATTGACATAATAAGACAGAAGCTAAAAACAAATAACAGAGTGGAGGAAATCAAGAAGTATGAACAAGCATGCATGGATCATCAAGGTGCCTTACAATAATTTTATTGCAATATATTCCGAACATACAGTAGTTTAAGTATGATTTGGAACCTTAACGGAAAGGAACGTGTATGTTCTTTCTTCTTTTTTTACTGCTGTGTTGTGCTCTTGTGTTATATTTTATCTTTTATTATACAGGGTGTTGAAAAAGGGTGTAATATTTTGAGGGGTGGTAGTATGCACCACAACAAGAAAAATAGGTTCAATAAACATGTCCTAAATTAATAATTTTTACTAAAACGTACTTTAAAATTCGTGTGTTGGTGACAGGTTAATAGGACCACACATTCTACCCCGTAGATTAGCTGGTTTCAGTATCGACGTTTCTTGCCCGCCTTGCCGGTGTAAGTGCCATACCATCAAAGACCACAAAATGTGGTTTATACATAACGGAGCACCAGATTATTTCCATAACAGAGACAGACGACAACACGGATATTTCATCTTCCATGGATTGGCCGGGGAGGTCCTGAACCATGGCCTGCTCGTACTCCAGAGCTTAATTCCTTGTACTTACGATTATGGGAATTCTTAAGGCCTTAGTGTTTGCAACACCCATTGAAGACATTCAAATGCTACAGAATCGTGTTTCCAATGCCTGTCAGCACATCAGAGACCAACCGGGGGTGTTTGAAAAGTTGCATGGTTCTCTAGACGTCGAGCAGAAGGATGTGTTATGAAGAGTGCAAATCACATCGAGCATCTGCTATGAACAAGTTCTAATATCTCGAAAAATATTAATTTTAGGACACATTTATTAGACTGTTTTTACTTTTTTTGATGAGTTCTACCACCTCTTAAAATATTGGACTCTTTATAACACCCTGTATATTTATATTATTTGAATTTCGATCATTTTGGAACTATAAATGATTGGAATGACCTGCCTGCAGAGGTCTTTGAGGGCTGTCCTTCCTTAAGGAGATTCAAGAATAACTTAAAAAGTTGTGTATAAAGTGCAAATTGAAATTAAGGTGACATTTAACATTTAATTTTTTAAGGTGACATGTATTTATTTAGCCTGACGAGTTACTTCCCTGGTTTGAATTGTAAATTATTTAAAAATAGCGTGTAAGAGGGCCTTAGACTAGAAATGTTTAGTTTAAATGTAGTTCTGTTTATAAGTACAGTATGCATGAGGGTGTAATTATTTGACTTATTTGAACTGTTGTATCAGTGAAGCGAGGTGAGTCAGTGAAGTTATGGTTTTACAGTGCAGTGAATAGTTCCGATCAGTGATAATTTATAGCGTCAATGAAATGTGTTCTGTAGTGTCAGTGAAATGTGTTATAGAGTGTCAGTGAAATGTGTGCTAAAGTGTCAGTGAAATGCGTCATAGTGCCACTACAGTGAGTGAGATGAGAGTAAAGTGAAAGACTATTGAAACTTATGTAGGGCCTATACATATGTAGGTTGTATTGTAAAATTAGGTATTTTATGTTTTATTATTAATTGTAATTATTGTGTTAAATTGTATTGTGTATTCTTATTGTATATTGTATAATTGTATTGTGCATTGTATAATTGTATTGTGTATTGTATAATTGCAATGTGTATTGTATAATTGTATTGTCTATTGTATAATTGTATTGTGCATTGTATAATTGTATTGTGTATTGTATAATTGTATTGTGCATTATATAATTGTATTGTGTAATGTATAATTGTATTGTGCATTGTATAATTGTATTGTGCATTGTATAATTGTATTTTGCATTGTATAATTGTATTGTGTATTGTATAATTGTATTGTGTAATGTATAATTGTATTGTGTAATGTATAATTATATTGTCTATTGTATAATTGTATTGTGTATTGTATAATTGTATTGTGCATTGTATAATTGTATTGTGTATTGTATAATTGTATTGTCTATTGTATAATTGTATTGTCTATTGTATAATTGTATTGTGTATTGTATAATTGTATTGTGCATTGTATAATTGTATTGTGTATTGTATAATTGTATTGTGTATTGTATAATTGTATTGTGTATTGTATAATTGTATTGTCTATTGTATAATTGTATTGTGCATTGTATAATTGTATTGTGCATTGTATAATTGTATTGTGTATTGTATAATTGTATTGTGTATTGTATAATTGTATTGTGTATTGTATAATTGTATTGTGTATTGTATAATTGTATTGTGTATTGCATAATTGTATTGTGTATTGTATAATTGTATTGTGTATTGTATAATTGTATTGTCTATTGTATAATTGTATTGTGTATTATATAATTGTATTGTGTATTGCATAATTGTATTGTGTATTGTTTATATTGTGTATACCACTGCCACCGGATGCTTGCCCACTTGCAATGTACAGTACATAAATACATACATACAAATCTAAAGCTATTGATGAGTGACCTCAGAACACCAAGTGTGTGTTACAATATAGGCTGTCAGGCCTTGGAGACCTAATAAAACAAATCTATAGCCTAAATACAGAACCATGTATATGCCCAATGAACTAGGACCAAACAATTCAATGCGATGCTTAGCAACTGCAGTATTCGTTGGAAAAAATAAAGCGAAATAAAACAAAAGAATTAAGAAACGCGTAAAACGACGTAACGGTGAGAACTTCCGCTTGGATACGAAATGATGTTGAAACACGACCGCATATCTGCAACATTATCCTTGAATGAGTTTGCTTGCCAAACAGGAAGGAACATTATGTCAAGCTTCACGCGCTCTATAAACCAGGTCAGGAACAAGACCTTCCACAACACTTCTCTGTCCGTGTCTACACAAACATAAAGATTCCATATTACGCACTGGATGAACGTTCTGCTTATATATGTTATGTTACGTAATAACTGAATGACGCAGTAGAAGAAAGGGGTATAGCACGGATTTTACGAAGTGAGGAAAATCTTTTTACATTGAGAGAGGAAAGAGAAGCAATGGTTAAATAACTTATTTATTTACTTACTTCCTTACTGGCTTTTAAGGAACCCGGAGGTTCATTGCCGCCCTCACATAAGCCCGCCATTGGTCCCTATCCTGTGCAAGATTAATCCAGTCTCTATCATCATCCCACCTCCCTCAAATCCATTTTAATATTATCTTCCCATCTACGTCTCGGCCTCCCTAAAGGTCTTTTTCCCTCCGGTCTCCCAACTAACACTCTATATGCATTTCTGGATTCCCCCATACGTGCTACATGCCCTGTCCATCTCAAACGTCTGGATTTAATGTTCCTAATTATGTCAGGTGAAGAATATAATGCGTGCAGTTCTGCGTTGTGTAACTTTCTCCATTCTCCTGTAACTTCATCCCTCTTAGCCCCAAATATTTTCCTTAGCACCTTATTCTCAAACACCCTTAACCTATGTTCCTCTCTCAAAGTGAGAGTCCAAGTTTCACAACCATACAGAACAACCGGTAATATAACTGTTTTATAAATTCTAACTTTCAGATTTTTGGACAGCAGACTGGATGATAAAAGCTTCTCAACCGAATAATAACACGCATTTCCCATATTTATTCTGCATTTAATTTCCTCCCGAGTGTCATTTATATTTGTTACTGTTGCTCCAAGATATTTCCATTTTTCCACCTCTTCAAAAGATAAATTTCCAATTTTTATATTTCCATTTCGTACAATATTCTGGTCACGAGACATAATCATATACTTTGTCTTTTCGGGATTTACTTCCAAACCGATCGCTTTACTTGCTTAAAGTAAAATTTCCGTGTTTTCCCTAATTGTTTATTTTACTTGGTTATTTAACGACGCTGTATCAACTACGAGGTTATTTAGCGCCGATGGAATTTGTGATAGTGAGAAGATATTTGGCGAGATGAGGCCGAGGATTCGCCATAGATTACCTGGCATTTGCCTTACGATTGGGGAAAACCTCGGAAAAAAACCCAACCAGGTATATCGAATCGAACCCGCGCCCGAGCGCAACTTCCAGTCGACAGGCAAACGCCTTAGCCGACAGAGCTACGCCGGTTCTAGCTGAAGATTTTCTAAAGGGAGCTGAGGATGAAATCACGACAAAAGTAGGAAAACCACTGGCAGATAGAAGAAATAAACAGTCTGTAATGAACAGGGAGCACTCTGACCTGATATTTACATCAACTGACCGTTTACAAACAAAAAAACTTTCTTTTGCAAGTTAACTCACTGCGCCACTTAATTCTGTGTCCGGAAGTGCAGTGAATGTTTGATTTCAAAGATGACAGAACAGTTCGTTGACACGTAAACACTTTACACAGACTACAAGCGCCTTCTGATTCCTATGTTATAGACAGACCCTCAAAATAACACAATATACAGGCTAGCCAGAAGCAACAGTGCTTGATTGTGTGGTTTTGGTCTGTGCTCCCTTGTTTTGATTTCTGAAATTGGAACAAAATACACACACAGTGGTACTCATACATAATGGGGTTAGCACGTCATGTTCGTTACATTGTTTAGTCTCAGTGTTACCAGATAAAACATTTTTCAGCAACTTTTGAATAAAAACTTCCCAGTCATCAAACACTAGAGTTGGGTCGATTCGTGAACGAATCGTTCATTCGAACGACTAATAATAAATATTCGTAAGAATCGATTCGTGGTATCAACGAATCGTCGTTCAAAAGAATCGTAACGAATCGTCATTCAAAAGAATATTAAGGAATCGGCATGGTATCGTAACCCACGATTCTATTCGTTGTTTGATGTAACCTGTCAACGGACATTTCCGAACCGTGTCGAATGCTCCCGAACGAGAGTGAAATCAAAATATGTACTGCATTTGTTAAGTATGGAAAATAATGAACACAAACCTGAAATGTGCATAGTTAAATAGAGATGTAATGCAAAAATGTACTTCATAATAAGGTTCAGTTGATAAATTATAATTTAGAGACATTATCTTGGGTAATTTTGTAGACTAATGGAGGTCATACTGAATGGTTCCAGCCAATGAGAAAGAGACAATCCAATGTCTCGCCTCTTATGCCATCTATGCGAGAGATGTAGAACGTTTTTGTTCTACGCGTGGTTTGCAAAGGAAAGTGTCTTGCGACGATTCAAAAGAATAGTTGGAATCGCAGACTGAGAAGAATCGTGAACGAATCGTTAGAATCGATTCGTAATGTGTGATTGAATCGTTGGAATCGACTTCTGAAAATGAATCGTGTTGCCCAACTCTATCAAACACGTTTCAACAAAATAATACGTTTCATAAACTGTCTTCAATTTCCAGTATCACCATCTTCACGGTTGGGCATATTGACCTCTTTTGCCTTCATCTTGAAACTAAATACTGCATTAAGAAAAAATAGAACACAGAGTACGGTTTAGTGAATTTTCGAACGACAGTGATAACATTGTTTTTTTTTTTTTTACAATCACGTGTCAATATTTTACAATACTGAAAATCCAGAAATGATTTTACAAATATTTATTCTGCCATAATGTTAATATTTACGATACTTTACGAGACAGTAAAATTTAAAAAGAGGGTGGGTTATGAACAGTTTATAGATCGTTAACCGTTCATGTAAATAACGCATATCGGTATAAACGTTTTAACAGCAGAAACTGCACAAATACGCTGTGAAGTCTTTATGTGTATTGCCCTAGGGCTTCAAATAGTTTTGAAGAAACGGGCGGACATCGAAAGAAAACTCCCGTTAAGATAACAATTCCTTGAGAGTTTCAAATAAAGACTGCTAAGTTGACGCGAGATTGAAAAGTAAATTATAGGCTTAGCCCGATTTTCATTGAGAGGTACGTAAATTTTTCAAAGTGCAACGTTCTTCTCGTATCACTCGAGAAAAAGACTTTTGTACGAGATCGTGCGTATTTGCTTGTTTTCCGCACAGAACCAATACGCGGTAAGTGTGAAATACCACATTCAGTATTCCCAACGTAACACACATAACAATTTCCCTCTTCTTACCGCTTAAGCGCGACATTCATTTTACTGCTTTAGGCTTTTAACATATTATTTTTAGAGACGTTTAACATAGTAATAATTATAAATTGGAAACTTACCACTGCAATTTCACCTAAATTGCAACGTTAATTATTGTTTTTAAATATTTGCAAAAATTAAGTAAAGTCTACTACTCCACGAAACTTATTGCATTCCTGATACAAGTAACATTAAGGAAGCCGTGAAAAAATCAACAAGATACCAGATGCGGATGTTATTACTGCAATATGTTATATAAATAATATTGTTAAAATATTAAAATGAAAAATAAATCATTACATAACCTTACCGTTTGTTTCTTTTAAGTTCGCATTTATAGACTGGGGGAAAAAAAAGACAGACGTATATCACGGCCTGCTGGAGTATAGTAAACACAGAAAACATTTTATAGCAACAATGTTGAAGAAAGATATTTTGGCTTTCCGAAGTTGCCGTCATTAAACAGAAACCAACATGGAGATTTCATTGCAACTAATTAGAAATTCATCTTTCAGGTATGTAATAAACGATCTTCGCACAAAATAATATACGATACAGAGCGTTTGTTTTCATGTTCTCGGAAATTAAAAAAGCTCAACTACGTTTCGCTTTTTCAATCTTTTCCTCGACCATGAAAACGTCAACATACCGCTCTTGTAACGTAAATATTACTATTATTTATATACAGTTTGTAAACTACAGTTCAAGAGTACAGATCTAAGCGATGAATAAAGGTAACGTTGGTAACATATTACGTCCAAGATTCTGTTAAAATGTTAAGAATATCATTCATGTGCAGCAAGCCAAACATTACGTAACGAAAGCAGCAAGATGAGAAATTTCATCTCTCTGTCGGCCTAATAATGGCCTTGGCCTCCTGCGTGACCTTGTGACGAACCAAGAAGCAGCTGCTCCGAGCACGGCCAAATCGCAATTAGCACACGCCGCTCGAGCGACACCTGGATCCGCAACAAATGATCCATGTGCCACAGCTAATGTCACCTGGTGATTACTTGCCCGGATAATTAGGCTTCTCTCTTACAGCGAAATTACGCCCAATTATCTCCAATCGAGAATAACCGTCATATTTATCGTACAAACAGCGTCTATTGTTTCAGTGCCAACTTAATCAATTTTCCTCAAGGAAGCGTAAGCACTTCAATGCGTATTTTCTGTGCGGTCCGTCCTCGTTGTATATTTCCAGCACCTAAGAAGTGATCCCACAGTCTAGTATATACAGTCACGAACCTTTTTGATGACGGTACTACCACAGTCTACTATATACAGTCGCGAAGCTTGAGGTGTTTTTTTGCAAATCTCGTGATAAAGCGCTCCAAGCGGTTAGCAACTAGAAACAATAGACTGTCCATGGTCGACTTTGGACTGTGTCGCATTTCTATCGAGTGCTAGCTCGTTGCGTATTTCACATTGATGCTTGTGAAATGTTCGTTATTGGTTATAATGAAAATGTTAATGGCTAAAATATAATAATTGGAATAATAATAATATGGGACAAGGAGGAGACGTTTGTAGTGCTATAAATTGTAGCAACATTAAGAGAAAGAGGCCAGAGTTATCCTTTTTCCGATTTCCGAAAGATTCAGAACGGTTCCTGGGTTTCCACAAGAATGCTGTGCAGAAACAAAATTGTTAATTTGAAGTTCTTTGTGACGGTTAGAATACATTATATCCTTAAATTTCACAATGAAATATTTCAGTCTACCCGAAAGGACATTAGATACCGGTTAAAGTTCTGTCACTTAGGCTGCTAAATTTCCAGAGAAATAAAGGTTAGGTCTACTTTTTTTTTCAGAGGATATATTTCTAATTGTAGCTATTAATTTTGTTATTATTTTTATGTGTTATTTTACTAAAGACGTAGAAAAATTAAGTTTGTTTTAATGAAATTTATTGATCACGTTTTATTTTCAATTCTGGTGGGATTATTATTGCTTAGGCCTACTTTTTTCTTCAAAGGATATGTTTTTAATTATAGCTGTTAATTTTGTTGTTATTTTTATTTGTTACTTTACTAGAGACGTAGAAAAAGTCCCGTTACAATAAAATTCATTGATCACGTTTTATTTCCAATTCTGGTGTGATTATTATTGCTTAACCTCATCCCACTTTGTTAACTACGTAAGCCTACACTACAAGTACCGGTACACGTAAGTTACTCCATTAATTCATATTTCCATTATTATTGTTGTAAAGGGAAATGCAAATTAATATTTATTGGTTTCATAGTTAATTATCGCTATATTCTTGAATGAGTGAAGCTATTATAGTAAATTTCAGTTCTTTTGCACAAACAAAATTTATATTAACTTATTTCTTGCAGGTATCTTCCAGTTTATGGTGGAATTTAATATACTTCATTAAAATAATAAATTAACTTTATGCATTTAATATTTCAATAATGGAAGGAAGGTGTTAATTTTTCCAAAAGAACACGACAACGAAAGTGTAACATATTTTGTCGGCTGCTAGGAGAGAGATCTGCGATGATGAGGCGATAGTAGCGATCCTAGTGGTGGATAACTACCCATGTTTGCATTATTACTACATATTGAGCTTCGCGACTGTATATAGTAGACTGTGGTACTACTACAATAGACTGTACCGGCAGCTAATAGGGATTATAAAGAATGGACACTGAGCGAATTTTCCTGTGTTTTGTTTCTCTCTGCACCGGTGTTTAGTTCCACTTTCAAGCGCTAGAGGTCAGTGTAATCGAGCATACGCTAAAAGATAATAACTGAGTATAGAGTTGAGACACAGGATCCAAACATCGCCTACCTTATTGCATAATCCAGTAACGCTTTGCTTCAAATAAATTCAAGTTAACAGCTTTTCCTTATTTCTCAGTGGCAAACTAGTTGTAATAATATTTGTTTTTATATTTCAGATATAATAAATTAAATTATAAAATAATATACATTATAAAATTAAGTATCGAATTCGTTTAATATTTGTATATAATATAATATAAGTATATGGTTTTACTTCTCATAAGAGTTTTGTTTTTTCCATTTTCAGTGCTATCAAACCATTACATAGTTTAATTGTTGTTGGGGTCAACGTCTCAACTGTCATTATAAAGGAACTCTAGAGTCCAGACATTACAGTTAATGAAGGATTTATTATTTTATGGATCCAATTTATTTTATTTGAGTACATAATGTACCTAGATGTATTAATTATGTGTTATATTTCCGCTGTGTCGACTGCTAGCTGGTGTGATGTCAGCGCCAACTCTAGGGAGAAAGCAGAATCTCACGCTCTAGCTGGCTTGAAGGTCATTGAAATCAGTCCGGCTACATCAAAGGTACCGACGCGAAGTGTCCATACTTAATTACCTATACGCTGGTGCCGGTACAGTTTCACATTGTAAGTTATGTGATGAGGCGATAGTAGCGATCCTAGTGGTTGGCAACTATTTATGGATGCATATTCCCTACGTACTCACCTTCATGACTGTATATACTAGACTGTGGTGATACCATGTTACTTTTTCTACAGTACTACCGATATCCTTGCCACAATTCGACCAATAGTCGAAACCTCTTCGAAGCCAGGGTTGCCAGACTGTGTTGAGTACTAGTCACCGATTTGCGAGTTGCATGTAGCCTAAATTTTTTTAGGAACTCCTTCGGGGAATTAAAAATTATCGCAGAACATTAACTTTAGGTTTATAACAATGAATAATCTCGCATTCATTGTTCATTTAAAATTTGATATCCTTTCAAACAGAGCGCAATTTTCTTGTTTCAATAACGAAGCCAATTAATTATTTCACTGCTTAAAGTAATAGAGGCAATATAAAAAATACGTCAGATTTTCGGCTGTGAACTGTCTTAAATATCTTCAGAAAATGTATTTAGATTTCTTTGATGCAATACACAATATCCGTAGATTTCATCAACATAAGTTTCTCAAATAATAATGATAATAATAATAATAATAATAATAATAATAATAATAATAATAACTTACTTACAAATGGCTTTTAAGGAACCCGAAGGTTCATTGCCGCCCTCACATAAGCCCGCCATCGGCCCCTATCTTGTGCAAGCTTAATCCACTCTCTATCATATACCACCTCCCTCAAATACATTTTAATATTATCCTCCCATCTACGTCTCGGTCTCCCCAAAGGTATTTTTCCCACCGGCCTCCCAACTAACACTCTATATGCATTTCTGGATTCGCCCATACGTGCTACATGTCCTGCCCATCTCAAACGTCTGGATTTAATGTTCCTAATTATGTCAGGTGAAGAATACAATGCGTGCAGTTCTGTGCTGTGTAACTTTCTCCATTCTCCTGTAACTTCATCCCGCTTAGCCCCAAATATTTTACTAAGCATCTTATTCTCAAACACCCTTAACCTATGTTCATCTCTCAAAGTGAGAGTCCAAGTTTCACAACCATAAAGAACAACCGGTAATATAACTGTTTAATAAATTCTAACTTTCAGCTTTTTTGACAGCAGACTAGATGGAAAAAGCTTCTCAACCGAATAATAACAGGCATTTCCCATATTTATTTTGCGTTTAATTTCCTCCCGAGTGTCATTTATATTTGTTACTGTTGCTCCAAGATGTTTGAACTTCTCCACCTCTTCGAAGGATAAATCTCCAATTTTTATATTTCCATTTCGTACAATATTCTGGTCACGAAACATAATCCCATTCCGAAGCTTATTGTAGGGACTCGTAACAAGCTATTTTTTATGGTGATGGAATAATAATAATAATAATAATAATAATAATAATAATAATAATAATAGGTGTACTGGTAATAATCATAAACAAGAAGAGTCCACACCTGTGGAGTAACGGTCAGCGCGTCTGGCTGCGAAACCAGGTGGCCCGGGTTCGAATCCTGGTCGGGGCAAGTTACCTGGTTGAGGTTTTTTCCGGGGTTTTCCCTCAACCCAATACGAGCAAATGCTGGGTAACTTTCGGTGCTGGACCCCGGACTCATTTTACCGGCATTATCACCTTCATATCATTCAGACGCTAAATAACCTAGATGTTGATACAGCGTCGTAAAATAACCCAATAAAATAAAAAAAATAAACAAGAAGAATATTAATAATAATCTTACGTGCATGCCGCAATCTTCGAAATGAGACTACACAGCACAATACAGTAGAAAAAGAAGTGAAACAACCTTTCCACTTTTTTAAAGCTTAACACACTCACTCATCAGAGCCACAATTCATGGCACTTAATTGAAAACCTACATTCTTTAACATAAAACACATCAATGTACTTAATGAATATTTTTATCACTATGGACGCTCAACACTGCATTTATTGATACTAAAAACATTAATAAAAAATGTGACTATACCTTACACTGCATTAATTAACGAATACATAGGCCAACATATTTATTTTCACTAAGTTTACTCACTATCAGTGTCATCTATCCTTCTTTGGCTTTGTTTTCCAGGTCTGTCTGCCGACAGGTGCTTGATATTGATAATGTGAATAAAGTGTGCTACTTCACTGCACTTTTTAAATTCGAAATGTGTTTCTGTCTACAACTACTGTCAAATGTTTATCCATGAATTTTATATTGCAGGAGGCCAAGGTCATCCCGGACAATGAAACACATTAAGGGGTTAGGTACAGCTTACAGCAGTAAAATTTTGGAAATATTCAACACTTTTTTCCTCCATTACTGTATCTTGTACATTGATGAAAATTAGTGTGTGTAAAACACTGTCCTTCTCCTATACGAAAAAAAAAAAATATTTTTACGATTTAAAAGATTTTTTTTTTTTTTTTTTTTTTTTTTTCAAAATTCAGTTCACTGTGCAGTGATGAAGCGTTACCCACATGACTAAAAAACTATCCAACATTCTGTGGTGAAATTTTTTGTGTGTATTTATGCATGTCATATCTACAATATGATGCAAGATCCCGTCTCTACCCTTGATAGCTTGTCTGATAAAAAAATAAATTGATTTTTAAAAAATGGTCAAATATCAGTATTTTCTGAATAATTTCGAGGGAAAAATTGTTCCGGAGCCGGGTATGGAACCCGGGACCTTTGGTTTAACGTACCAAAGGTCCCGGGTTCGATGCTCGGCTCCGGAACAATTTTTCCCTCGAAATTATTCAAATCAACTTTACAGGGAGTTGTACCTGAAATCTTGATTTGCACCGGTATTTTCTATTACACAAAATAAAAAAAAAGATATTATTTATTAAGGAATGTAGTTGAAAGAGCATGATATTGTAAACAAGAGTTTCAGCAATAAAATAAAAGAGAGAGAACATGAAAAAGTTGACACATTTATGAGTTATGAGGGAAACGCTTCATCACTGCACAGTGAACTGCCACCATTTTGAATTTTGAAAAATATATATAAATAATTTTTTTAATCGTAAAAATATTTTTTCATATAGCAGAAGGACAGTGTTTTACACATACCAATTTTTATTATTACATGATACAGTAATGAAGGAAAAAAATGTTGAATATTTCCAAAATTTGTACTGCTGTAAGCTGTACATAACCCCTTTAGTTAGCAACTTTGATATCTTATTTAATAGTACGGTAATACAATTATATTATCGTCTTTTTATTAATTAGGTCTATTTATTTATTCTTATTCGCTAAGTATCTTCTATAATACGAGTGCTGGTATTTTTCCGGTAATTTAATTATCTAATGACAGCAAACATGAGTTTAAAAAGCGAAATTAAATTAACTGAGGATAACTATTATCACGAATTGTATTCGGCAACATAATCCCAATGCGAACAACTGTAATTCTGAACAACTAAACTTTCGAGGTTATAATAATCGAATCGAAGCAGAGATGATAAGAATAAAAGGTTCGTTGCAAAAAAAACAACTGAACATTTGAGGTTATAACAACACTTTACTTTGAACTCTTTTATCATTGTTTATCTATAATTTTCAACATGTTTAATTTTATTGTTACTTATAGTAATTAAATGTGTAATTACTGTAATTAATTACTGTTGCATGTTGAGTCTCACGTAATTGCTTCATTGCTGATAACATCGAAACAGAGACGATGCAAATGAAACAAACGAACGTAGGAGGAAAAACTATCACTTTTTAATTTTGAACAGCATATATTTATGTATCAAATATGAATGAGGTCTCGCCCACCTCATATTTTGCTCGACTAGTATGACTAGTCAGTTTGTTTTTATACCATTAAGTACGAGAAAAATTCGTACCGGCACCGGGAATCGAACCCAGGACCTCTCAGCTGTGCGCGCTGAGTGCTCTCTAACCAACTGAGCTATGCCGGGACCCGATTCACGACGCCGGCCGAACTCCTCTCGTAGTATCGTGTTACGGCCTTATAATGAGGTGGGCGAGACCTCATTCATATTTGATACATATATGATGTTAACAGTTTAAAGAAACTGTTGTTGAATATGGCCATAAAGTCATGTAATATGCGCTCCTGTACATATATGACGTGTATCGTCTCAAGTGCAGCCAGTAAGGCTGTAACACGATACTACGAGAGGAGTTCGGCCGGCGTCGTGAATCGGGTCCCGGCATAGCTCAGTTGGTTAGAGAGCACTCAGCGCGCACAGCTGAGAGGTCCTGGGTTCGATTCCCGGTGCCGGTACGAATTTTTCTCGTACTTAATGGTATAAAAGCATATATTTAACAATCAGTGTAATTCGATTCTCATTGGTCAATCTAGCGTCAAATAGCTTGTTCATTGGCTGAGAAACGTTCGCGTGAGATTATCGACAAAATGACAACTTCTATGATAATATTATTATCAATAATGAACTAATACTTTTTAACTTCGCTTTAGAATATGCCATTAGGAAAGTTCAGGATAACAGGCAGGGTTTGGAATTGAACGGGCTACATCAGCTTCTTGTCTATGCAGATGACGTGAATATGTTAGGAGAAAATACACAAACGGTTAGGGAAAACACGGAAATTTTACTTGAAGCAAGTAAAGCGATCGGTTTGGAAGTAAATCCCGAAAAGACAAAGTATATGATTATGTCTCGTGACGGGAATATTGTACGAAATGGAAATATAAATATTGGAGATTTATCCTTCGAAGAGGTGGAAAAATTCAAATATCTTGGAGCAACAGTAACAAATATAAATGACACTCGGGAGGAAATTAAACGCAGAATAAATATGGGAAATGCGTGTTATTATTCGGTTGAGAAGCTTTTATCATCCAGTCTGCTGTCCAAAAATCTGAAAGTTAGAATTTATAAAACAGTTATATTACCGGTTCTTCTATATGGCTGTGAAACTTGGACTCTCACTCTGAGAGAGGAACATAGGTTAAGGGTGTTTGAGAATAAGGTGCTTAGGAAAATATTTGGGGCTAAGCGGGATGAAGTTACAGGAGAATGGAGAAAGTTACACAACACAGAACTGCACGCATTGTATTCTTCACCTGACATAATTAGGAACTTGAAATCCAGACGTTTGAGATGGTCAGAGCATGTAGCACGTATGGGCGAATCCAGAAATGCATATAGAGTATTAGTTGGGAGACCGGAGGGAAAAAGACCTTTAGGGAGGCCGAGACGTAGATGGGAGGATAATATTAAAATGGATTTGAGGGAGGTGGGGTATGATGATAGAGACTGGCTTAATCTTGCACAGGATAGGGACCGATGGCGGGCTTATGTGAGGGCGGCAATGAACCTTCGGGTTCCTTAAAAGCCATTTGTAAGTTGTAAGTAAGTAAGTAATAATGAACAAATATCCCACATGATGGTGACAACTGTACATAACGGGCGATCAAAATGCCAGCAACGAAAGCGAAATAGATTTCACATCTGTCGATGTATTGCGGACAAAATATTTGCTGGCAAACTACAAAATACAAGTTACTGTTAACAAATAATAATAAATTCAGGCATCCTGAAAAATCATTTTCAGCATTCTAAGCAATCGTACATAAAAAAAAAAAAACTTTTTCTTAATCATTTCAGTATTAAATAACAATTTCTGTCTTCTGGCCCGCGTCTGAATTCCAAGTGACTCTTTCCTTGCAACATCATAAACATCCTTTATAAAGAAGACGTTTAGACCACCCACAGCTGCGAAAGGGTATCCGTGTTTTACATCCCGTTTTAAAAACTGCTCATTCTCTTCTTATCAGGGATCGCTTTAAAGAAACTGCTGTTTTATCTGTGTTTACACAGGTAGTCTTGTAGCAGAAGTTAATGCATGGCCTCAAAGAGCGGGGAAATCGCTTTCATCCCACGTCAAGGCAGAAGTGACCTATGTGCTCCTTTGAAACATAAATTGTACAATGTTTCTCTTCTGCGAAGCATAGAGAAATTGTGCTGTATATTTTGGACTTCGAGGTGGCAATGAAAATACGGTAGAACCTGGGTTATATATAGTTCTGGTTTGACCGTAATTATTCACAAGCCCTGGTAAAATTACGTTTAATTACATATAAATTAATTATGAATTCTACGTAATTCTTTTTGTAAGTACAGGGTGCGTCAGAAAGAACGGATGGA
The DNA here is from genome assembly GCF_040183065.1 of Periplaneta americana. NCBI lineage: Eukaryota > Metazoa > Arthropoda > Insecta > Blattodea > Blattidae > Periplaneta > Periplaneta americana. The sequence continues at coordinate 202,066,321 of NC_091119.1, read as the reverse complement.
TTTCACATGGCAAGAAAATTGTAAAGATTCATCAAATCAAAAATTTATTGTTATCAACATATTCACCAATACATGCAGTTTATTTATGTAAAACAACATTATCCATATGATGTCCTTGGCTTTCAATACAGGCATCGAGGCGTTTTCTGATGTTCGCCATTACTTTCACAGTCATAGCTGGTGCAATTGCCACGATTTCTTCACGAATCGCTGTCTTCAGTTCGTCCAGTGTATGTGATCGATGTTTACAAACTTACGCCTTCAAATGGTCCCAAAGAAAGAAGTCGCAGGGAGCGAGATCTTACCGTAGCCTCGGACAATCTCAGTGCAATAGAATTTCGTCCAGGTGATTTCTTCTTTAATGTTGAACCTGTGATACGAAATGAAGCCACCCACCGCAAAATTGTATTCCGAGTTGGAATCCTAGCGTGACATCCGATGTCGAAATGAGTCCTGAGTGGCGATCACAGACTCTTCATTTTTCAAAAATGTCTCTACGATGAAAGCACGTTGTACACCAGACCAACACCATATTCTCAACTGAAACTGCATTCTATGGCTGACCCAACAGTCGTGGTCCCCCTCACTATATCTCTCTCCTCGTTGCGTATCGATAGTTTGAAATCCATCCGTTCTTTCTGACGCACCCTTTAGTATTACTATTAAATCAAGTATGAATTGTACTTATTTTTGCTCGCTTTAATACACAATATCAAATTTACATGATTTGTCTATAACAGAGGTCTCCAAAAAGTGTACCGTCACTCATACTCTCGATGCAGCCCGCCGAACACAGTGTGCTCTAAGACTAGAGAAGGGGGAGAGACTCGTACCTCAACAGACGGAAGCGATCAGTGGGGGATCGCGGCAACGGTCTGCTTATGTTTAAAAATAATGACATCAAAAGAATGAGAAATATCATACGTTTGTATATTATTTTGACATACTATGAAGCTGGAGCCCCTCTGTTGCTATTGACACAAGCCATTGCAAATTCAACCTCTTCTGTTCTATGGTGCCTTTCAGTGCCTGGAAAAGATCTTCTTCAGTTGTATTTTGTAATTACATCTAGAAGACATTCAGACACAGTTTTTTTAAGTAGGTTATTTTACGACGCTTTATCAACATCTTAGGTTATTTAGCGTCTGAATGAGATGAAGGTGATAATGCCGGTGAAATGAGTCCGGGGTCCAGCACCGAAAGTTACCCAGCATTTGCTCATATTGGGTTGAAGGAAAACCCCGGAAAAAAACCTCAACCAGGTAACTTGCCCCGACCGGGAATCGAACCCGGGCCACCTGGTTTCGCAGCCAGACGCGCTGACCGTTACTCCACAGGTGTGGACTTCAGACACAGTAAGGCCCAATTGTATAAAACTCCCTGACTAAAGATCAACTTTGATCGAAGATCGAAAAGTGAACCGAGTTCAGACACTTCTTCTATTGTATAAATCTTTTCTGCGATCAAATTACCTTGCTTCAAATGCAATCTAAGTTCACGTGAAAAGGATTTGGCAACATCGCATAAACAGGTGAAATACGTGATGCGCGGACAGGTTTGTTCAGTGTTGCCAATCTAGCGACTTTAACTCTTTTTCAACAACAATTTCTTTTAACTTTTATATTGCTTAAATAGGGATTTAATGACCTTTTCAGCACCCTATAGTGACAAAATTTAATCTTTCTTTGTTGATAATGAGAAATCTAGCGACTTTACAACTACTTTTTGGCGACTTTCCGTACACTCTGTTGGAGACACTGGTTTTTTGTGCAATGTAAATAATGGCGAACAATAAGAAGAAGGTTGACTGTTCTCCGAGTTGTTATCATGTTGTGATGTTTGATACTGCTAAACATAATAAAGCTTTATAAAACAACGATTTTCGTTTAGTAATACAGTTAATTGAAAATTTATGAATGTGCCTAACATATCCATTAATAATTAATGGTTGTTATGAACATAATATAATTAAAGGTTATGTTATTAGATACTGCTGAACATGATAGAGCCTTATAAAATATAAGATTGTTTGTGTATTAAGGCAAGAAATTGAAAGAAATATATATAAATGTACCTATCATATCTATTAATATTAATAATAATGAATATTTTATTTGCACAATCGCCGCTCGTATATTTCAAACAGAAAAGAAATAACTGAACTTGGATCATCTAACTTAATCGGAGAAATTTCTTCAGTCAAAGTTGACTTTAGTTTGGGACAAATTAATCTCAGATTAGACTTTATACAACACAAAATTCCAAGTTCAGCTGAAACAAGGATCAATTTAACCTCTGATCTAAGATTAAATGGTTTATACAATCGGGCCTAAAATGTTCATTAACTCCTCGGATTAAAATGGCTAGGTGAGCTTTGTCATTTCTATCTGTGCTTTCGTCCAATGCAAGTAAGCTACAAACTGGTTAATTGTGGTTTCGACTTCAGATTCAATTACATTTACAATCTTGAAATTCCTTCTCTGAACTGTAATTGGAAACAATTTAATTTTCTTAAACTTTGACTTCGTTCTGGACACAGTATTTTATTAACGTCCTGTATGCACGATTTTACAAATGATGCTTCTGTAAAAGGCTTCATTGATTTTCCAATATTCCAAGCTAGAACATAGCTAGCAAAAAGCTTTTTGTGTTTAAGACTGAGGACACGTGTGTGATTTGTGTTTTTATTTCCTTGTTTTATATTTATCGAAATATTTGTAGGCCTAAGCATTTCACCTAAATTTAAACGAAAAACTATATGTTTGTCATGCGGAACTGAGTGCAAACATATTGCAATATATTGATTATTATGTATAACCAACAGTTATACAGATAGCACCAAAATAATTATTTTCACATGTCCAACATGCCTGTAATTGTATGATATTCTTTGTGAAGAATCGAGTATTGTCGTCGCATGTTGAATTTTAACACACCGTTAAGAATTTTGGAACAAATAAAACATTTCACATTCTCCCTACTAACACAAAAAAATTTCTCTTCCTATTCATCCTAGAATGTACTACGTCCATGATTAGAAGACATTGTGAAACGGTGGAAGACTCCGACCAACACAATGATAATGGCAGTCCGCCACTGCTCTTCGTTTGCGCATAAATATTGAGTACAGTACAGGTGGAGATGGGTGAGGCTCATTACGTACTGGCTTCGGTTCCGTTCAGGGGCTTACTCGCGAGTAGGCTTTTGGAGACGTCTGGTCTATAACTTCGAATAAATTTTAATAATTTCCCACAATCCTGAGGGTCAGCTGCGAAATACGGGGACATTGTGACAGTGAAGATCGCTGCGTCTTTACATCAGTGATCTGAAGATTACAGGCAGTGACGGCTCGTGGGTATTGAATTAAGGGGACCTGCATACAAAAATAAACAAAGCAACTTACTTTATTTAAAGATTAGTTCCATACACCTTATCTTGTAAGTTGTGTTTAAATGAGACATGCTCATGTTAGTAGATTTACTGTTATTTAAATGAATCCTGCGGACAAAATTCCGGCACACCGGCGACGCTGATATAACCCCTGCAGTTGCTAGTGTCGTTAAATAAACCATAATTTAATTTTTTATATGCAGATTTGAACCTTAGAAATATCTAAATAGCGATGTTGTAGTTGGTTGTATAATATAATATATACATGATACATCAATAAATGAAAAAAATAACAGCCAGAAATTGAATTCAGGATATTCAAGAGTACGCACCAGGGCGCTTGCCTCATTTGGTTTGAAAACATTCTAGCAATGGCTCCTTCTTCTATGAACAACATTTATTGTTCTTATTTTAAATCCATCTTGTTGCCCCAGCTGATGGAGTTGTCTTTGAAACTCATTAATCTAATACAGACTGTGTGGAGATCGAGAGAAGAAAGCAGGGATACTGGATAAATTATCAAAAAATATGCGAGCCTTTGTATTTTGTTTAGCGGCTCTTTCCATTATGATATTCAACTGATGGGCACTTAATTTCACATTTCTCCTGAATTGTTAAGGTACTGAACTGAATAGACTGTAAATATTTTACAGAATTAAACATTGTTGCACTTGTTATACTCACAACATTAAAGAAAACGTATTTAAAACTGCGCGCTACTGACAAACTGCTGCAAATTTTGCAGCGCCTGGAAAATCTGGATTCACGGCAAGGGGCAGCAGGGGGAGGGGTAAAACTAACGCGCAAAGCATCCGAGACGAGACTGGCAGCTCCAGGGGAGGAAGTGGCTTCACACTGTAGTCCTTGTCTCTCGTTTCGCTCTGGCAGCACCAGGGGAGGAAGTGACTTCAGTAACGATTGCGTGCATGTCATTGAGAGCGAAATTAAAAAAAAAAAAAAAATTCGAGCCGCTGAACAGAGACTGTATAATAAATATTTTTCACAACATAAAACGAGACAAGAGCCACAAATGTCTGGGGGTGCTGCAGCTCCGCAGCCCCTCTTCGAAAGCCGCCCCTGATTACAGGACTTGTACACAGGGCTGCAAGAGAAATGCCGAGTTGAAGTCGCTATCGATTTGAAATATTATCGTGTTACGAGGACTTAGCTTATGAAACAAAAGAAACAGACATACACAGAATACAAACATATCCGAACTGGTTTGAATTTTCTATAGAGTTTTTATTCCATGCAAAGGAGAAATATGTAGTTAAATGTTTCAATTAGATTCAATTTTCACTTCTGTATCTGTAGGCCTCTGTATAATAAAATTCATATATTTCATTGTTAATACAATATGAAACGTAACTGGCCGGATGTATCGATTGCAACAATGACAGCATCCATGGATAATAAGGAAGGTTGTAGAATACCACAAACTGCAGTGTCACTGTTTTCGTGTAATATTCTTATTAAAGTTCGCACTTACATGATTTTAAAAAACTAATCTCAGAAAAATAGCTTTCCACTTCGCCATGATTGTTAAAGTCCTCGGAAAACGATATAATTTCTTATCGGTATTTCTTTTGGAGCCCTGTCGGCCATCAAGACAGAAAATTCACACACCTCAGGTTTAATACAGAGCTGGCACGCTCAATCTTTACAATTTATACGTCAGCTTACCTTCTTTCTCACAGGACATGTTCCAAAGACGGAGCATGCCGGCTCTATATTCACCTGGGATGTGTGAGTTTCCTGTTTTACCAGTATGAGTCCCGTAACCTTGAGATCACTGATATATCTTCACTCTCTCATGATTCATATGTATGTTACTCGTATCCCGCAGCTGAACTTTAAGTATTGTGGGAAATTATTAAAATTGAAAGTCATAAGATAAATCAAGTGAAGTTAAAATAGAACTTTACTGCATATCAAAGCGAAAGAAAATAAGTACAATTCAAACTAGATTTAAAAAACTTGGTACTTACAGAAGCGAATTATGTACAATTCAGGATTAATTTATATGTAATTGAACGTAATTTTTCCAGGACTTCTGCATAACTACGTGTAATCCAGGTCCTGCTGTATATGTACATACGTGTATGTCCGACTGTCTGCTGTGCGTCACATTTCTCCGGTACGTTTCTCTCCCATCCCACGGGTGACGCACGGCACGATCTGTCCTGCATTCCTACAGAAGCTGTGTGACTCGAGAGCCAAACCGTCTCGCCATACATCATCGCCTACTCGGAGGCTCCTCCGTGTCATCCCAATAAAATGCCTACCGTCGCGTCGCCTGATTGTCATGGAAACCGGCGCAGCCTGATGTAACTCCGGGGGGAGACACACCGGGGTGAACTCCACTACCTAATAACATACTGATAGTAGCGGTCATTGGTGCTGCTGGTTGTTTCATACTGGAATCTGTACACACACATTTTATGAAATGCAAATCTGGCTTTCAGGTTATAGCTCCCTGTGAAGCTGATTTGAATAATTTCAAGGGAAAAATTGTTCCGGAGCCGGGTATCGAACCCAGGACCTTTGACTGAGGGCGCCAACGCTCTACCCACGAATTACACCACGTGGTAAGCCTACGTCTATATTCGACCTAAAAGGATAGAAAACATAATGATAATAATAATAATAATAATAATAATAATAATAATAATAATAATAATAATAATGTTTTATTTTCGCTGGCAGAGTTAAGGCCATAAGGCCTTCTCTTCCACTCAACCAGCCATACATACATAAATTTTTACTTGGTTATTTAACGACGCTGCATCAACTACGGTTGCGGATAGAGGAGACGGCCTCCAGATATGGAGGGTAGCTGCGAATATATTGAATAAGCAGTCGTGGACAGCCGATAAGGTGTGGTCCTCCAGCTTGGGGGTTGGGCGAAGGGCTAACAACCCATCACCGTAAAAAAAAAACAGCTTGTTACGAAACCTAACAATAAGCCTCGGAATGGGACTGATTCTCCGGCACGACCACAGCAAAGGGGAGGCCGGAGGGAAAAAGACCTTTGGGGAGGCCGAGACGTAGATGGGAACATAATATTAAAATGGATTTGAGGGAGGTGGGATATGATGATTAATCTTGCTCAGGATAGGGACCGATGGCGGGCTTATGTGAGGGCGACAATGAACCTAAGGGTTCCTTAAAAGCCAGTAAGTATCAACTACGAGGTTATTTAGCGTCGATGGAATTGGTGATGGTGAGATGATATTTGGCGAGATGAGGCCGAGGATTCGCCATAGATTACCTGACATTTGCCTTACGGTTGAGGAAAACCTCGGAAAAACCCAACCAGATAATCATCCCAAACGGGAATCGAACCTGCGCCCGAGCGCAACCCCGGATCGGCATGCAAGCGCTTTAACCGACCGAGCTACGCCAGTGGCTACCATACATACATACATACATACATACATACATAACTGATCATGTAAGATTTTAAAGGTCGAACAGACCTAAACAAATTGAAATTAATTTAATGACAATGGTAAAAATCCCTTCCAAGTTAAATATGATAATAATCCTCTTATTATACATACAATAACTGTTTGAATTAATAATATAAGTCCTATTGCTAATGGGTGTCTCTGAAATCTTACAAAAAGCAGAAATGTTTAAAACTTACGAGTAGACATGAATCATCATTGTGATTCTACGTATTTTCTTCCAAAAAAAATTGGTACAATTAGAACAGAACACTCTTACATCTTTTGCTCAGTTCACTTTGCATCAGATGTGTAAGTTTGGCAGTATATACCGTTAACACTCTGTATTTAACACGTTGAAGGAATGATTCAAAACCCTATTCTGAAACTGAATGAATGCTCGCAAAAACGGACAAACCATCATTTGGTAATAACAGAGAAAATATGATTTTTAATTCATTAAATACAGAAGATATTATTTCGTCTGCATCAATATTTTTGTTATTAAATGAAGAAGCTATGCTATTACTTCCTTTGTATTACTATTTTTGTTTTTACATGAATTAAAAACTGAACTTTTCTCTATTATTACCAAATGATGGATAGCGAGCACCCATTCAGTTAACAACCAACCACAGACCTGACGGAAGCACAAACATCGACAGCCCAAGAAAGAGATGGCTTGAACAAATTTGGCTTTCTTCACTGTACTGTTTACACTTGTTTTTAAATCTTTTGTATTGCCCCTACCATTGTATACTGCCCTTCAAGAATATCGGTATTCGTTAGTTGTAACTCATTACTTGTGTTATATTTTAATTATTGTAATTGTTCCTGAATCACGTATGTAACTTGTAACCGTGAATCATTGCTTGTAATATCTCTTTATTACTCTTAACTGTTTCTTTGTTCATAAATTAAGTATTAATTTGAAAATGAAAGTGAAACTTTGTTTTATTGATCTACTATTGATTATCTTTTTAAGGTCGTATATTTACTCTGAAACGAAAATCTAGTCTTTCAGGTGAAGCTTCCTGTAAAGCAGATTTGAATAATTTCAACGGAAAAATTGTTCCGGGGCCGGGTATCGATCCCGGGACCTCTGGTTGAACGTACCAGCGCTCTCCCAACTGAGCTACCCGGGAACTCCACCCGACACCGACTCAACTTTTCCCTTTATATCCACACAACTCGCGTGGGCTGACGAAACGCCAGAAACCCACATCGATTGCACACAAACTCTGTGTGACTTGGAATTGTGGTTTTCTGTTAACGTACACAGTGACGTATATATTATGCAAATCTAGTCTTTCAGGTTAAGCTTCCTGTAAAGCAGATTTGAATAATTTCAAGGGAAAAATTGTTCCGGGGCCGGGTATCGATCCCGGGATCTCTGGTTGAACGTACCAGCGCTCTCCCAACTGAGCTACCCGGGAACTCTCTGAAACGGTTAGACATTCTTGTATATCTTTTGCATTGATTATTCCTCAAACATCTCATTAATCTTTAACAGGATCCATTCTTTCACTAATGTGCATTCTTATACATAATTCATGTGAATTGTAACTGTGACCACTATTTTATGTTATCACTTTACTATTGTTTATTGGTTATAAAATATGTATTTTGATGCCAACTATAACCCTAATATACCTCACGGTGAAATAGGGTTTATTAAATTGGATAATAAAAAAACAAATTTGGCTGTCACGTCCATAAAAGTGGCATAATCCTTGAGCATGAGTATAATGGATACACACCACGAGAAAGAACCGTGAATACGTCACCCAGTGACGCACACGGGTCAACATGAAGGGTACGTTCATTGTCAGTCATGACAGGTGAGCTATAGCTTATGACATACTCACTTCCAGAGAACAACTGCTGACTCTTCGGCGCATGTGCCGACGTCTGTAACCAGACTTGAGGTAATTCATCCACATCAGAGACATCTTGTGCCACGCAGGTGTCACTTAAAACACGTCACTATCACCAGAAACTATTCAAAACCGCACCACAAAATATTCTTCTGTATTTCTGCAGAGAGAACGACTCGACAAAAACTGTATTGGTCGAAGGATAGTTCGAAATGAAATTTTTAAAGACGACGAATGTCAAATGTCAGATTATTTTTATAGCTGGATAAATTGCACGGCTTTAGCTAACTTTTTAGCACTTGCGATCTCCAACTTACATTTGTCGAAATAAAAATAAGATGTTTTTTTAATGGCTACTGGGAGGCAGGCTTTCCAATTACACACAAACCAACTGTTCAAACACTTGAGACCCCACGCGTTGTAACTTTCAAGACGTAATGCAACGCATATGGCCCAAATGTTTTCAATCTGCGGAACGCAAAATCTTCTCGCGATGCTCTGTCCAATCGCTATGCGGAGAACATCAACAATGTGAATAAAGCTCGGCACTACAAATCAATAATATTTATGAAGAGCACGCATCTGGTTTAAATACGAGCACTCTCTTCACGTCAGTTCGTACAAGACTGAAATCATTTTCTACTAGCCTCCAAAATGTGGCGGAGTTGGGGGAGGTAGAGAGGGGAGGTCAGGTCCATTTTGTAAATTGGCAAGGGGGTGAAGGGGAGGAGGGGTCAGTGAGCTCCGGTGTGTGTGAAGATTTTTCTAATGCGACGTAGGTTGGGTTGGGTGATTTAACTTGTGACTGGCTAGCTACACACGCGCTGGAAGTGACAAGCGGGACGGAGAATGTATGATTCCACTCAGTTCTGCTTCAGTCATTCACAAACTTTCAGAAGTGGGGATACCGCTGAGGGGTTTCAAGTTGATGGTTTGCGCTTCAACCCCCTTTATAACAGCTACGTGGGGGAGGAAATAAGAGGGCTGTAACCACTGGGAATATCTCCTCATTCTATAGTCTAGTATTATCTCTCCCCTTCGTTTCCAAGGATTTTGTGACTCATCCACAGAGTGAAATATGAACAGTCGCACGAAATTGGGGGGGTAAATGAAATCCAAGTCACGGGATGTAGCAGCTTTAACAGTCACTGTATAAACTAGAAGCTACACAAAGTCCACGCTATGGTTCTAAACATTCACAACGTAAATTTATCTAATTTCAAATAACAATAATTCACAAGCTTCTACTCTACTAGTTCTGCCCCTTTACGGTGGTTGTTTCTCATTAAAATACAGGGTGTAAACGATATAAATTGCCAAAATTAAGTAGACACTAATATCAGTCTACTGAACAAAATGACTATTGTAATTTATTTATTTCTTATAATTTTTAATTTGCAAAACACCGTGTTTTTTACATAGTTCGTAGTCTAATTATCTATTGATCATATTTTTTGTATTCGACAGATATTGGAGACAAAATGGGAGTATAAGAGTACAGTACATCAGTTATTCATAGATTTCAAAAAGGCGTATGACTCGGTTAAGAAGAAGTTTTATATAATATTCTTATTGAATTTGGTATTCCCAAGAAACTAGTTCGATTAATTAAAATGTGTCTTAGTGAAACATACAGCAGAGTCCGTATAGGCCAGTTTCTATCTGATGTTTTTCCAATTCACTGCGGGCTAAAGCAGGGAGATGCACTATCACCTTTATTTTTTAACTTCGCTTTAGAATATGCTATTAGGAAAGTTCAGGATAACAGGCAGGGTTTGGAATTGAACGGGTTACATCAGCTGCTTGTCTATGCGGATGACGTGAATATGTTAGGAGAAAATCCACAAACGATTAGAGAAAACGCGGAAATTCTAGTTGAAGCAAGTAAAGCGATAGGGTTGGAAGTAAATCCCGAAAAGACAAAGTATATGATTATGTCTCGTGACCAGAATATTCTACGAAATGGAACTATAAAAATTGGAGATTTATCCTTCGAAGAGGTGGAAAAATTCAAATATCTTGGAGCAACAGTAACAAATATAAATGACACTCGGGAGGAAATTAAACGCAGAATAAATATGGGACATGCCTGTTATTATTCGGTTGAGAAGCTTTTGTCATCTAGTCTTCTGTCAAAAAATCTGAAAGTTAGAATTTATAAAACAGTTATATTAACGGTTGTTCTGTATGGTTGTGAAACTTGGACTCTCACTTTGAGAGAGGAACAGAGATTAAGGGTGTTTGAGAATAGGGTTGTTAGGAAAATATTTGGGGCTAAGAGGGATGAAGTTACAGAAGAATGGAGAAAGTTACACAACGCAGAACTGCACGCATTGTATACTTCACCTGACATAATTAGTAACATAAAATCCAGACGTTTGAGATGGGCAGGACTTGTAGCACGTATGGGCGAATCCGGAAATGCATATAGAGTGTTAGTTGGGAGGCCTGAGGGGAAAAAGCCCTTTAGGGAGGCCGAGACGTAGGTGGGAAGATAATATTAAAATGGATTTGAGGGAGGTGGGATATGATGGTAGAGAATGGATTAATCTTGCTTAGGATAGGGACCAATGGCGGGCTTATGTGAGGGCGGCAATGAACCTCCGGGTTCCTTAAAAGCCAGTAAGTAACTAATTATTTGTTTACATTTCGACTGACTGTGAATGACATTGTCAATGACCTTGTACCCAACACATACCAAAACACAACAGTTTAACAAACGACTGCTTCAGCGTACATACCGGGCAAAAAAAAAGTTATACTCATAAAAAACTTTCTTTTTCCTGGGAAAACCTTGACAGTTACAGAAAAACATCATTTGACTTATTTTCCTTCAGTTATTTATGAACTACCACCAATAATTTTGGCAGTTTATATTGTTTACACCCTGTATGTATTTTTATTTATATACCGCGTTTTTTTTTCTGGGTATAGGACATAGAGATTTAACATTGCCATTTATAAAAACAATGAAGAAATGGCTTAATCCTTGGGGCATACTTTAGAGATTTGCAGGTTTTGGTAATTTTATTTGTAAAACAAGAGAACATCAGGTTTTGACTTACCAAACCATAATTTATCTCGTCTTGTTTTACAAATTGCCAAAGCTTTTCCAACCCTCAAACATACACACAACATGATACATATGGATTACTATTCATTGCATACAACGTGATTACAATTTTAATTGGTTATTTTACAACGCTTTATCAACTACTGTAGTTATCTAACGTCTGAGTGATAATGCCAGTGAAATGAGTCCAGGGTCCGGCGCCGAAAGTTACCCAGCATTTGTTCTTAATGGGTTGAGGGAAAATCCAAGAAAAAACCTCAACTAGTTAACTTGTCCCAATCAGGATTTCAACCCGGGCCCGCTCATTTCACGGTCAGACGTGCTAACCAATATTCCACAACGATGGACTTGATTGTAGTGAGAATCTAGGCTTATATTCCATATTAACTGGATGAGGAGGCATTGCAAAAACTGGTCTTTTTCCTCTAATTATGTTGCAAAAACGTATAATCAAAATTTGTTTGAAAAGGCGACTGGATTATCCAACAAATTTGATCCATTCCGAATTGAATGTTTTTAGAATTGACCAAATTTATAAATACTCTTTAATGAAATTCTATCATAAAAATAGAATGAAATTTGTAGCTCAGCCACATGCTCATAATACAAGACGAAATGAAATTCTTAAATTAGTTGAACCTAAATGTTTCACATCTGCTGCTTTACTACACAGTACAAATTATGGTCCACGTCTATATAATTCGATAATAAAATGTCATCCAGAATTGACTACCGGTACTTTAAGCAATGAAATTTTCAGATCCAGAATTAAAAAATTTATATGACAGATTTCCCTGTATTTATATTATGTACAATGTATTGTAAAAGAAGTTTATTTCTATCCTAAGTATATTTTTTCTATCTTATCTTGGTTACTATAGCAACATGACCTGTACTAATTATACTGCTAATAATAATTTAATATTAATCCACCAATCTCAACATCGTCTCTTTGTTCACTCAGTTATTACTAGTATCATTATTTACTAATTTTATTATCTTTATGTGACCTTTTTTCTTAAGTATTTTGTCTACAAAGTATGTACAGGGACATCATTTTATTTTTACTAACATTTTTAATATTAACCTGGCTATACCTTTGGATTAACGGTTCAGAACCGAAAACACCACTTGCTACCCCCTTCCACGATTGAAGTTCGATGATACTGGCGTAAAATACAAACAAATCACTTTACTAAGTATAGGAGGGAAGAAAAGTAGTTCATCCATTTACGTAAACTAGGAGATATCGTAATTTTGAGTTTGATCATTTTCATTAGGTTTTTGTTTAATCAAAATACAGTACAGTATTAACAATGAGTGTTTTTACTCACGAACTGAGTATATTATACTGTCTACAGCACATTAGAGTGCAATATAGAGAATGAAGTTAAATTGAAAAATAATCATAATATGGATATTAAACACATTTTTGAAAATGGTGGCCGTTCATTTAGATACAGGCTTCAGTTCTTTTGTGCATATTATCGCACTATAGACTATTGCATCTAATCCAAATTACCAGTTTCGTCCTTCGTACTAGTAACTCATATTGAAATAATTCTATACCTATTATATAAAAGAGTACCTTACGTACTGTAAATTCAATCTTCACCTCTGTCCAACCCGCACAGATAGGCCTAACATTACTCAGACATGCTAGCTACTGTCCGTCCAAGTGGTTATGTCACAGGATCGTAGAAAGGGGGGAAATCACGTGACAGTTAATAATTTTTATTTAAGTTATTTTAAACAGTTGCGGGTGGGGGAAATCGGGATACGACGTAGGCAAACGGACGACAGCACCTGTGCGAAAATATGATTCAATATTGAAACCTCTTTTGTCACTGGTAAACGCGAACATATTTCTGGAACGTACTATATTCACTAACTCAATACTGTTTGTGTTTACTACGACCTTAAGGCGACTTTGGCTGTATACGCTTGGCTCTGTGAGAACAGTTGGAAGTTTACTAGTAGAGGGGGTGGGAGTGAAGTGCATTCAAAAACTCAGATACAATAAAAATTGAAGTAAAAATAAAATGATGTCCCTGTATATTTATATAACGGAACTGTCCCCGAACACGAGCTTTGCTCTTTCGGGGTACTTTAATGTAACGTTTATATGTATATGTTATTATTAAATAAATCTGAATCTAAATGTTCGTGATACCGTTTGTTTGTTAACTCGGATCGAAAATAAAGTAAAAAGTAGTAATTTTATTGAAAAAGAATTATAGATCGGCCATGGAAAAGTAGTCCGACAAAGACTAAGAACAGGTCAGCGGCATAAGATCTGAATTAAAGATTAAGAACGTTATATAAATAAAAATGAAATCCGCTCCCTGCATACCAGTCTCCCCCTTTTCTAAACATAGCTAGTGGGTGCAAGATCAGATCTAAGCCAACATTTATGAATCAGTCTAGAATGTGCACATTTTTGTATAACGTGGAACGCAACAGGAAGGAATGAAAATCTATTTACGAGTGTTGTTAATAAAAAATACAGTCCAGATAGCTGGAAATAGAAGATATCTGAGGCTCTAAAATATTTCCACCCACAAGCTGAGCAGGCTTGTCGCTGATCCTGTGTATATTCGCAGAAATTCACTGAGGCATGCAGGGGCAGGTGTTCCCACCAAAACGGGCGTCACCACGAGTAGCGTCTTATTTCTCATTAATGTTAATACTGACTGACTAATCCACTCCAGTGATTCACATCCAGTTAGGTCTACAAGACAGCTCAGCTATTATTCCCCTCCAGATTCCTATTTAAACCAAGATTCAAATATAACGTTTAATTTAAATTTTCAGAGAGAACATATTATTATAAAGGGGATTCTATTAGCTAATAATCAGGCTTCGAGACTTCGGACCGATAGAGCAGTTCAGTGGGAAATCCGCATAACGGCGTACTGAGTATAGTGGTAAAGCGTATAGTGGGTGGGGGTACTGTAGAATGAATGCCAACAAATACGCAAAGGAAAACGCTCTGGATTTGAAGGTTCTGACGAATGATTTGGTTTTCATACAAACCTATTTTAAAACTGTGTCTGTAACTATTACACGGTTAGAAAATTCACAGCAAGAGATGCCGGAAGCCCTCAAATTAATTGAGGATATGACACAGAGAATTAATGAGACACCAAATACTCCGGTTACTGAACGTGTGAAACAGAAGTGGAAATCAATTTTATGTAAAAATAACGGATATGGAACATTGTTTAACATAAACAGCAAATTAGTGGACATACAGTCATCCTGGAATAAAGAACTGTCTCTTAGAGACAACGATGTTAGGTTTTTTCGTTTTGCTCCTATCACGTCATGCGACGTAGAGAGCAGCTTTTCACAGTACAAACTGTTTGGCAGATAACCGAAAAATATTTACATTTGAGACACTGAAAATGTATCTTGTAGCACATTGCAATTCGGTGCTGTAACTGCACTTCCTAAAGACGACCAATAGAATAAATGAAGAAATTAAAATTGCTACATGTTTATTTCCACCATTAAAACACTATGTATAATTAAACACAAATGCTTATAAAAGACAAGAGAATAAATGCTTTTCACATTCTTTTGACATTGTCATTGTGTAATGTGTATTTATTTTCATAATGTACATATATGTGTGTTTCCCCATACTACCGTACTCTATTCTAAATAGCAACGTTGTTACCTCAACGTATCTCTACCTTTCACTACTTGCAGCGAGTCAACAACCTATAGTACATGCACAGTAAACTTATTGTATCGGGTCCCAAGTCTCGGAGCCTACTAATACTACTGAGTGTCTGGAATCTCTCGGGTCAAAATAATACAGATGATAGGGGTGTCTGAGTACTTTGAGATAGGGAACTACAGACCGATTATTTAGTCCTGACAGCTCAGCGACGCGAAAGAGGGGAAGTAACAGGAGGAGTGGGGAGAGTTCCGGAATAGAGATAAGGGCGAGCGGTCGGTAAAGGCAAGCGAGTGAATAACCCAAACACCCCTTGGCGTAACTAAATGGACTCGCCTGTCCCAAGCGCACATCTCAGGATTAAATAATCATACTGTAATTGGTAAGAAATGCTTATTTCAGACGCTACCAAATTTTGACGAGAAATGTGTTTTTTGAGGAAGGATTTTGTAAGCTGGTTTCTATTAGTCCACCTTGGAGGGAGGGGTAAGGACTGTGGACTGCCCTCGTACGTAGGCCGCTTGAATGGGCTCGTTGTACTACCCAGAATGAAATGTTGTGCATGCCCTAAGGCAGGGGTTCTTAACCTTTTTTTGTCCAAGACCAAAAGTTAACTGGGCGATAAACTTGCGTGACCCATGGGCCTATTTTGGGGTTAAACAGTGCTATTGTAATAAAAACAAGTAAATAAGTGTAGCAATTATTATTTATTAACATTGGCCTAGAGTTGTAATATTTCATAATAAGCAATAATTGAAGGAGTCACCAGCAAAAATCTGAATTTGTGCCAAGGTGAACTTCCACTTCAGATTCTGCTATAAATATAATTCAATCTGAACAGCAGATTCGGATGTTGTTTCGGTTAATCCTTTCCGAAGAATTCCGCACACAATACAAGAAAATCGAATGTACTCGTAAATAATAGCTAACTAGTGGCTTGTGCAGCAAGTTCGTTAGACGTTCAATTTTTTTTTTTTTTCAGATTTATTTTCAATGAAGAATACTTGACGTTTTGAAAGTTATTTGCTTCCATAATAATGAAACATACTCTCTCTGAATGGTTCTTTCATGCCAAATACTTTTTCTTCAACCTATCCACCTTCAGTTCTTGAGTTTCAACGCGAAAATGCAAGTAACAATGTCAGGACCATAGCAATAGCTATTTCATATCATTGTGAATTGTAGGCGAAAGTTAAAAAAAATGTCAGGTTTGCTACGCTTTCGAACAATAGCATTTTGGTATAGCTGCTGCATGTAGAGCTTGAAATGTAGAGCGTAAAATCATTTTATCCTGCTAAGAGATCTTGCTGAAATGATCGGGAGATTACAAAATTTTCTACGCCTCTTATTTTATCAGTAAGTAATATCTTTTGGTCTTTCCTCAGGAACTATATTTTTTGCGCTCTCTCGAGCCAATACTGAAGACAATGACATCGCCATTAAGTATATGAAAAAGATCCAACCCCACTTGATTAATAAGTATAAAAATATTTGATTTTTAATAACAATATTATTATCTTATGTACGTTTTGTAGTTATATATAGCCGCCACTGAGTAAATTATAGAAATGAAGATCTAAATTAAGATATTCTTTACATCTACTTACATAACCTAAAACGTTTCACTTTCATATCATCAGTATAGCATTAATATTATGTATAATTAATGAAAAATTTATGCATCATGACATTAACTACATTAATATTTCATTTCTAATGGTAATAATGTCATCAAACTACCTCAAGTTTTGTAGATTTCAATATCCAATACACAGCTATACTCACAAAATTATACACCACAGAATCAGACCTGTAAATTATTTTTAGTCAGTTTGGGAGTTTTTAATAACAAATTGAATTGAGCTCTAAATATGTCGGCAATCCTGCAGGTCATGGCCTTCGTGTAATAGCCTATTGTTTATTGTAGTGTGTGTTTTGTTTTATTCTCAAATTCAATAAAATTACTTCTCAAAACTGACGAAAGTTGGATTTTGGAAAATAGGAAAATTATGTAGGAAAACTAACGCTTCACTGAAAGTTACTATTTTTCTGAAAATCCTTGGATACCAAGCTTCAAAATGATGGGTCATTCATTAAAATCCGTTCAGCCGTTTTACCGTAATTTCCATTACCAGTTTAAATTATATATATAGATATTACGTAAGCAGAATTGAACCTGTTCACCACATTTATATTTTGTTAGCACTTTTGCCGTTGACCCCTTCAATTATAAAATATAATCATAATCCCAAGTACTTTAATTAACATTTCTATAATTTTATTTTTTCGGGAAGCTACGGCGACCCTTGTATGAGTCGTGACCCATAGGCTAAGAACCTCTGCCCTAATTTCGAGCTACACACTCCCCTGCACGTCGCCTCCTAACTTCCCTAAAGCCTACAGAATCATTTTCCCTTTCTCTGTAGACCTCACCGCAGTCCCACGGTAGATAGCGCTACCACCAGCAACTAATAACCACATATCCACGCGTTCCAAGTCCATGCCATTTCCCTTCTTGGCTGAAAATTAAACGACGTCTGATTTCTTATTTTCCACCACGTATTTATATTTGTAAGCAAGTTCTTTGACGTAGTTTGAGGTTTCTTCAATTTCAATGGCTATTTTTGAAAATAACAGGTCTTAAACAAAATGTTGCCAGCAATGAATTAATGACTTCCGCACTTTCCGCATGGAACAGCTGTGGGCTGGAAGCACTACGTCATTATAACTGTCCCTGAAAACGGATCCGGCACTTTACATGACCATATCTCCTGGCCTAGTTGCCTCATAAGTGGTGCCTTCTCGGTATCACTTGTGGGGTTCAGATCTGTCTTCGGACAGTTGACTAAACAACAACTTCTGACTTGAAGTCAGGACCAAGTGAAGTTGAAGTGACGTTCTTGAACACGACCCATTGTCTCCCTCATCTAAAGTATATATTAAACATGCTGTCTATTGGACAATTTCCAACATAAACTTCACGCATGAATGCTACACGCAAGAGACTGGTACACAACTCGGAGGGACGAGGGTGGTGATAAAATCAGCAGAGTGGCGTCAGGGGCAGGGGCGGATGCAGGGGGGGGGATTAAGGGGACATATCCCCTCCCAAAATTTTGAGAACAATACGAAACAAGAAACAAAAATAATATTAATTTTAATTTGTGAATGTACATAGGAATTAGAGAGTTTTCCACGTAAACTCTCTTTGCTAAAATGTTAAATTTCAAGAACTGCAGGAAGACAAACACAGTGTTCTTACTTCAAGACAGAGAGTCATGAAGAGCATGTTAAGCTTTTAATTTTCCTTCTCTTCTTAGACTATTTCATTAGTCAGCTCAAGGGTAGGTTTTTAAATCATAAAGGAATCCTAAGTCCATACAAACTTTGCTGCCTAAAAACATAGTGCGAGCATCAGATGAAGATTTAGAAACTGCTGTTGAGGCTATAGTGAATCAGTGGCCCAATGATGTTGATGCATCACCATAGTCTTTCTTCAATGAATTGAAGCTGTGGAGAAGAAATTTCCTTGATCAGAAAAATCTTTACCTAATACCTACTGTTTTATATCATCTTTCAACAGGTGCAATGAAATTATTTTTCCCTGCACTCACAAGGCGCTGAAACTTTTCTGCACATTGCCTGTAACTATAGCAACACCAGAACGGTCGTTCTCAACGTTGCGGTATTTGAAGACTTACTTGAGGAGCACGATGGGAGCAGACAGATTAAATGGACTGCCCTTGATGTATATATATATATATATATATATATATATATATATATATATATATATAAATGTAGAAGTAAAAGCTCATGAAGTACTGGATGAAATGTCTATGAAGCCTCGTCGCCTTCTTCTGTAAATGTCATTCTGTCATTGTTTTTGTATTGCAGTCATTGTAAATGTTAAAATTAAAAAATTATGGTTTATTTAACAACGCTCGCAATTGCCGAGGTTATATCAGCGTCCCCAGTGTGCCGCAATTTTTTCCCTCTGGACTTATTTTACATGCCAGTAAATCGACTGATATTAGGCCTGTCACACACTTAAATGCCATCGAACTGGTTTGGGGTAGAACCCGCAACTTGGAACACAGAAGACTTTACCGACTACGCTACTCAGGCCAATTTGTAAATCTTTGTGACTCGGAAACAAATTGCGAGTATATAAACTTATTTCTCATTACTCCATTTTTACTATCTCCTCAAATCCCTCCCCGAAAAAAAATCCTGCGTCCGCCCCTGGTCAGGGGATACACCGTACAACACAGACACGTCAGGCAATGTCAGTTACTGTAAGAGTCTCGACTCAGTGTCTACAGGTAAGCCAGGACACCAGCAATATATAACATCCGCAAGTTTTCTCGAAAATCTGGGAAATATTATAAGGAGACAATGGAGACGTTTCCAAGGAAACACTTGAAAAATCCAAGCCACCCATTGCACTCTGACAAGTTAGTAAGGTGCTTGAAGGTATGAGCAATGAAATTTATAGAAGAAAATATTAAACTACCAAATGTAGCAAATACAAAGTACGATCTCACTACATCATGTGATATAGCGCAGAACTTTTTTTTTTCGGTATAGGGAATGCTGAAAACGTGTGTAGCCGCGAAAATCTCTAACAATAAATATATATTTTCCAGCATCACAATAACTTCAATAATAAATTTAGAAAAAAAGGGAATTAAATATTTAGCCTATTAGTCAAAACTACATAGATACACCGGGCCAATGGGAGCTACAAGTCCGTAGGGCCACTCCAAGATATACTACGCCATAAGTGGGGCTTTGGTAAGGGGATAAGAACAAAAGCAACCCAGAGAATATAACAAGAGTTGTCGAGTCTACAGCCAACCACGTGCGACTAATCCACAAAGCTTCCTCAGTCAAAGGTCAGGGCTACACCGGGATGGTAACAATGCCTTCTCGCACAGCCATTGGACTGTATGATTCTGGATTCGAACCTCAGCTCTTCAAACTCTGAAAGTTTCTGCCACCGAAAACAGAAAAAGAAGAGCGTATTCCTTTTACATCACGATACAAAACATGTTATCATTGCAGCGTTGTAGACACCTGACAGAGCAATCCATCCGATCTTAATGTCGTGGTTCTTAAAAATAGCTTGACCCCCATTACAGCTCCAAGGTAATATGCCACAACGTTATGCCCGCGGTTGTCAACTGCAGCAAGTATTTTTATCCGAATATCAACTCGTTTGCTGTTTACAGTTGCCAGAATTTGAAATAAACTTATGCAAGCCAAAATGAATACCTCCCGCACTTTAAATTCAAGACACATTGCTGTAATTATAGAGCTTAAGATGTTGGCTTCTACTGCGCCATTTTAAAATCCCCAGACAAAATGGAAGCAGGCCTGGCGGACGGCTCGACTATATTTTCTTTAGAGAGATTTTAAAAAATAAAGTACTAGAACATATTGGTCATGTCCAAGAAAGGATTAAAGATACAAGAATAGAAAAAAAAAAAAAGGATACTAATTTCAATGAATAGATTTCGATGTTTTAACTGAAAGTCACGAAAGAAAACAGACAATATTGTAAATGCAGTGCATCCGTTTTATTTCCTTACCGCTAACAGCTCTTATTTTCACTGTAAAGGCTAGCCAAGATTAAGGCTACTGAGTATTTCGAGGGCTGCTTAGATCCCTTACAAATTAGAATATTTCAAATCTTTATATTTTAATACGCTATTACTAAAGACAAAGTTTTATATGATATTCTTATTGAATTTGGTATTCCCAACAAACTAGTTCGATTAATTAAAATGTGTCTCAGTGAAACGTATAGCAGAGTTCGTATAGGTCAGTTTCTGTCAGGTGCGTTTCCAATTCACTGTGGGCTAAAGCAAGGAGATGCACTATCACCTTTACTTTTTAACTTTGCTCTAGAGTATGCCATTAGGAAAGTCCAGGATAACAGAGAGGGCTTGGAATTGAACGGGTTACATCAGCTGCTTGTCTATGCGGATGACGTGAATATGTTAGGAGAAAATCCACAAACGATTAGGGAAAACACGGGGATTTTACTGGAAGCAAGTAAAGAAATAGGTTTGGAAGTAAATCCCGAAAAGACAAAGTATATGATTATGTCTCGTGACCAGAATATTGTACGAAATGAAAATATAAAAATTGGAAATTTATCTTTTGAAGAGGTGAAGAAGTTCAAATATCTTGGAGCAACAGTAACAAATATAAATGATACTCGGGAGCAAATTAAACACAGAATAAATATGGGAAATGCCTGTTATTATTCGGTTGAGAAACTTTTATCATCCAGTCTGTTGTCGAAAAATCTGAAAGTTAGAATTTATAAAACAGTTATATTACCGGTTGTTCTACCGGTGAAACTTGGACTCTCACTTTGAGAGAGGAACATAGGTTAAGGGTGTTTGAGAATAAGGTGCTTAGGAAAATATTTGGGGCTAAGAGGGATGAAGTTACAGGAGAATGGAGAAAGTTACACAACACAGAACTGCAAGCTTTGTATTCTTCACCTGACATAATTAGGAACATTAAATCCAGACGTTTGATGCATATATAGTGTTAGTTGGGAGGCCGGAGGGACAAAGACCTTTAGGGAGACCGAGACGTAGGTGGGAGGATAATATTAAAATGGATTTGAGGGAGATGGGATATGATGATAGAGAATGGATTAATCTTGTTCAGGATAGGGACCAATGGCGGGCTTATGTGAGGGCGGCAATGAACCTCCGGGTTCCTTAAAAGCCAGTAAGTAAGTAACTAAGTAAGTATTACTAAAGACAATTAAATGAAACAGTTAAAAAAAATTAAAGAATCATTTATTGGTGATGCATATAGTAACGAATAATTGTTCATGGGTTTATTTATTAAAAAACATATGTTTTCATGAACTGAATTGTAATTTTGTTTTTGTCTGCACACATTAAGGAGTATTTTCGTTCTGCAAAGGAATTTTACAATGTTACATTTCTTCGCTTCAAATGTATGCATATTTAAAGGACAAAACTAAAATTCTTTCAATAATTTATTATCATAATACATTGCTCTTTTAAAGTGATCGAACATATGTGGAGGTAAAGCAATGACTTTCCCAAAAAAAAACGCTATGAAATGTTTCATATAAAACAATTTTTATTTCGATAAGGAAGCAAAAACGAGAAAAATTGTATTAATTTATTTGTTTGAAATGTGTCAAAGAATAACCCTCTGAAATTAATGACATTACTTACGGCTAACCCTGTATATTAAGTGAAGGAAAACACTACTGTATCTTGTTCAGGAATCGTAAACTTTTTGTAATAAAAATAATTATTTTAAAATAAAATACTAACATAAAGAGTTAACTTATAAATTTAACTATGAATTATAAATTAATAAGTATACGGATTGTATGCAGAGACTAAGTGGAAGGCGGAAAATGGGGAACACTGAAGAATGCTGGGTTTGCAGTGAAGGACCTGCCTTTGGACAGAAAGCTGTAAATGAACGAATTACGCATTTACAGCTTAAGAAGTTACACTTCTCCCGCTCGAAGACGCTACGCACTCGTTTATGTTACACGTGTCATAAATAACTTAAAATGAAACAAAATAATGTTAAAATAAGTCAAAATTCTTGTATCCTATTATATTTATTTACATTTCATGGTATTCGTAGGTACATCGCTTCACAGCTACAATACGGAAATATTAATAGTACCTACTACAAAGTCTTAATTATAGTCACAGTCTAGTTGAAATATATTCAGAAGGGTTTTACAATATAGTCTACTAATACAACACAAGGGGTTAGTATCGATACTTAATACAAGACAGAAATATTCATGAAGTGTTATTGAATGTCATGAATTCACCTACAGAATAGAAGACGTGAGAAATTAGGTACTTCTTTAATTTGGCCCTAAATAATCTTATGTTTTGAGTTTCATTTTTTATATCCATATGGAGGCTATTAAAAATGTTTACTGCCATATAACGCACTCCTTTTTGATAGCACTATAGACTTGCCGATGGAGTATGAAAGTCATTTTTGACGCGTATTTGTGCTATTAACTGTTGAATTAGTTACAAAGTTTTCACGATTACATACGAGGAAGATTATTAATGATAAAATATACTGACAAGCATGGACATTATTTATAGTTTTTTGAAAATGGTCCTACATGATTCCCTAGATTTGGCACCTACTATTATTCTAATTACTCTTTTTTGTAATAGGAATATACTGTTACTATCTGTGGAATTTCCCCAGAATATTATTCCAAAACCCATTACCGAGTGGAAGTATGCAAACTATATTGTTTTTAACATATTGACATTTACTATCTCTTGCATAGATCTTATAGCAAAACATGATGAATTTACAATTAATATTTGAGGAGAAAAAAGTTCGCTCCGGCGCCGGGACCTTAGTTCTACGTACCAAGCGCTTTGACCACTGAGCTACGCCGAATTCAATCCACAGCACCGGACCGAACCCCTCTCCTTCAATGTTTCCCTTTGTGACCTGACTCCAATTCAGGCATACATGTTGACGTAATTGTCCAATGTCAGTGGTCAGAGCGCTTGGTACGTAGAACCAAGGACCCGCGTTCGATCCCCGGCGCCGGAGCGAATTTTTCTCCTCAAATATTAATTGTCTATATCACAGATATTATTCTGTAGGACAAATTAATAAATCTATAATATGATGAATTTAGTTTGGAGGTATTCTTTAAAATGAATTTTCCAATTTAGCATATTATCGACTTGTGAGGCAAGAAATTTGAATATTGAGTTTCGAAAGGGTAGGAACATAACAGAGTTCATCATTATTAAGAAAAATACTGATTTCCGTTCTCCTCACCAACCCCAAAACTAAAAACCTCTTGAATGATTCACCAGAAGTTTACCAAAACCTTTTGAATGATTCACCAGAAGTTTACTACAAATCTCTTGAATGATTCACCAGTAGTTTACTAAAAACCTCTTGAATGATTCACCAGAAGTTAACCAAAACCTCTTGAATGATTCACCAGAAGTTTACTAAAAACCTCTTGAATGATTCACCAGAAGTTTACCAAAACCTCTTGAATGATTCACCAGAAGTTTACCAAAACCTCTTGAATGATTCACCAGTAGTTTACTAAAAACCTCTTCAATGATTCACCAGAAGTTTACTAAAAACCTCTTGAATGATTCACCAGTAGTTTACTAAAAACCTCTTGAATGATTCACCAGAAGTTTACTAAAACCTCTTGAATCATTCACCAGAAGTTTACTAAAATCTCTTGAATGATTCACCAGAAGTTTACTAAAAACCTCTTGAATGATTCACCAGAAGTTTACTAAAAATCTCTTGAATCATTCACCAGAAGTTTACTAAATATCTCTTGAATGATTCACCAGAAGTTTACTAAAAACCTCTTGAATGATTCACCAGAAGTTTACTAAAAATCTCTTGAATGATTCACCAGAAGTTTACCAAAACCTCTTGAATGATTCACCAGTAGTTTACTAAAAACCTCTTCAATGATTCACCAGAAGTTTACTAAAAACCTCTTGAA
Organism: Periplaneta americana; assembly: GCF_040183065.1. NCBI lineage: Eukaryota > Metazoa > Arthropoda > Insecta > Blattodea > Blattidae > Periplaneta > Periplaneta americana. The sequence continues at coordinate 202,041,297 of NC_091119.1, read as the reverse complement.
TGATTCACCAGTAGTTTACTAAAAACCTCTTGAATGATTCACCAGAAGTTTACTAAAACCTCTTGAATCATTCACCAGAAGTTTACTAAAATCTCTTGAATGATTCACCAGAAGTTTACTAAAAACCTCTTGAATGATTCACCAGTAGTTTACTAAAAACCTCTTGAATGATTCACCAGAAGTTTACTAAAACCTCTTGAATCATTCACCAGAAGTTTACTAAAATCTCTTGAATGATTCACCAGAAGTTTACTAAAAACCTCTTGAATGATTCACCAGAAGTTTACTAAAAATCTCTTGAATCATTCACCAGAAGTTTACTAAAAATCTCTTGAATGATTCACCAGAAGTTTACCAAAACCTCTTGAATGATTCACCAGTAGTTTACTAAAAACCTCTTCAATGATTCACCAGAAGTTTACTAAAAATTTCTTGAATGATTCACCAGAAGTTTACTAAAAACCTCTTGAATGATTCACCAGAAGTTTACTAAAAACCTCTTGAATGATTCACCAGTAGTTTACTAAAAACCTCTTGAATGATTCACCAGAAGTTTACTAAAAACCTCTTGAATGATTCACCAGAAGTTTACTAAAAATCTCTTGAATCATTCACCAGAAGTTTACTAAATATCTCTTGAATGATTCACCAGAAGTTTACTAAAAACCTCTTGAATGATTCACCAGAAGTTTACTAAAAATCTCTTGAATGATTCACCAGAAGTTTACCAAAACCTCTTGAATGATTCACCAGTAGTTTACTAAAAACCTCTTCAATGATTCACCAGAAGTTTACTAAAAACCTCTTGAATGATTCACCAGTAGTTTACTAAAAACCTCTTGAATGATTCACCAGAAGTTTACTAAAACCTCTTGAATCATTCACCAGAAGTTTACTAAAATCTCTTGAATGATTCACCAGAAGTTTACTAAAAACCTCTTGAATGATTCACCAGAAGTTTACTAAAAATCTCTTGAATCATTCACCAGAAGTTTACTAAATATCTCTTGAATGATTCACCAGAAGTTTACTAAAAACCTCTTGAATGATTCACCAGAAGTTTACTAAAAATATCTTGAATCATTCACCAGAAGTTTACTAAAAATATCTTGAATGATTCACCAGAAGTTTACTAAAAACCTCTTGAATGATTCACCAGAAGTTTACTAAAAATCTCTTGAATCATTCACCAGAAGTTTACTAAAAATCTCTTGAATGATTCACCAGAAGTTTACTAAAAACCTCTTGAATGATTCACCAGAAGTTTACTAAAAACCTCTTGAATGATTCACCAGTAGTTTACTAAAAACCTCTTGAATGATTCACCAGAAGTTTACTAAAAACCTCTTGAATGATTCACCAGTAGTTTACTAAAAACCTCTTGAATGATTCACCAGTAGTTTACTAAAAACCTCTTGAATGATTCACCAGTAGTTTACTAAAAACCTCTTGAATGATTCACCAGAAGTTTCCCGCCGGTTCGCCAGACATCTACAACAACGCAAAGGCTCGTCAAACTGATGCAAAGTGTAAGAGTTGATGCATGCAAACGGTGCTCCAAATTTTCTTTCTGCTTTGTGGACGCCTTAATTGAAACATCTTAAATTACGCAAAGAAGACAAGCGGACATTTCTCCAATCATAACATTAGCGAACACCTCCGCTAGAATAGCCGGCCTGGGTTCTAAGAGAGGTGTTCCTTAAATTAATATCCAGGAAACTTGCCACTTGGCTCCTGGTCTAATAATCCGTGTTCTGATGTAGCGGAACGGAAGTTCTTCTTCTTTTTTCACAGGATACACTTAAATAACGCTCTAAACGACAATTTTATTTTAAGACATAAAATGGATGTAGTTTACATAAGAGCTTGCTTTGATATCCTCTAAAATACATAAACTGGGCCATTTGCCATCATGTTCGTTTATTTTTAATATTGCAACAGTGGAAAAAAAATGGTTGAAACATGTGGGCGAACCTAATTACTTCTTTTTTTTTTTTCTGTCTCGTGTTTTTTAATGCGTTTTATAGTACCTACCCCTACTGAAGCTCGGCAGAATTCACAAAATGCCGGTGGTAACTGACAACCAGAGACCTAATTACATATTCTGTTTCGTCTTTCTCATATCTACAACAGTGATGTTCAGCCTTTTTACACTCGCTGGCCAACGAGTGTACCGAGGAGGAGGGAGGGGCGGTAAAGGTTTCCCTTTAGACGCCATGAAGCCGTAAGGGGAGGCAAAGATGACTTCAGTCTTTAATGTGCGGCATGGTATTGAATATTTCTGGTGTAACATCAGTATAATTTACTAAAATTCAGAGTAGAAGAAGATAACACATGATAAGCGACATTAAGATATACAAGGAAAATTAAACATAATCGTAACATAAACACAGAATAACAACATATATCAAAATATGATTAATTATTATTCAGTCAATATGGCTTAAGCATTGCATTACATATGAAAGAAAAACACATGAGAAAAAATATTGATGTGTTACATCCTATTTAATCTTGATACAAACGTTTTCGCCCCTAATGGAACATCTTCAGGTACAAATATAAGTACCGGTATAATCTAAAATCAATTACAATACAAGCTTTACATTTGAAACTGCCTTGACTAGAATAAAATGTGACGTAGTGACAATATTATCTATACCAACATTAAATGTCCTGTCAAAATATTAAAAACAAATTTATTTTAAAACAATGTGAATGTGCTTAGCTGTACGAAGTAGATCCCCTTGTATGGTGTCTCAAATGTATTGTGTTGTATATAGCTAAGCACATTCACATTGTTTTAAAATAAATTTGTTTTTAATATTTTGACAGGACATTTAATGTTGGTATAGATAATATTGTCATTACGTCATAGTTTATTATAGTTAAGGCAGTTTCAAAGGTAAAGCTTGTATTCTAATTGATTTTAGAGATGATACTTATATTTGTACCTGAAGATGCCCCATTTGGGGCGAAAACTTTTGTATCAAGATTAAATAGGATGTAACACATCAATATTTTTTTTCATATGTTTTTCTTTCATGTGTAATGCAATGCTTAAGCCATGTTGACTGAATAATAATTAATCATATTTTGATATATGTTGTTAACACGAGGCTTAGGTGAACATTTTCCAACATGAAACTCCAAACTTTCATGCTTATGCCTACGTGATTTGCAAACAGAACACAATCGTGGAGCGCTGAAGTATACGACAGAATATGAGGAAATGGCGTGGTTGTTATGTTTCCATGGTTACCAAGTATGTTTGCTGTTATGTTTATGTTCCCATCGTGAATGATGGTATGACTTCTTGATTTTACCGTAACGTTAAGTTAACGCTTACGTTATGTTTAATTTTCATTGTGAATGAGCCTTAAGACAGAAAATAGGAAAGATCAGAGAATAGCCTACTGGACTGCAGTGAAAGACTTGCCCTTGGGAGGAAAACAATGAATGAATCATACATGACTCTGAGGTTTGATAAAAAAAAAAACAACTACAAGATAAGTATTTGAATAGTCCACTGCAAGAATGATTGATATCATTTGGAATACATTTTGCAGGAGAAGCGATTGGAAGTTTGAAATGCTTAGCGCTCAAAGCTTAACTGTGATTTTCCGATCATTACTGGACAATGACTACTGTCTTCGCGCTACGAGTTGGCGCGAGGAGTATATAGGCGGGACGGGGGAACTTCACGCTACACTCTGACCTGAAAACTTCAGTCCACTTACTTGGCTACACGGGAACGGAGTCAGACATAAAAGATTCCGCATCTTCGGTGCTGTCGCTATCATTATCACATTTTTAAAACTTTCTGGAGTATGATCTGTCCATGATAATCGTCTGTTTATGATTCAGCCGTGCATATTAATTCGAATCTCTCAACAAAGCCATTAGCCCCACCGCCCCCATCCTGATGAACAACAATGAGTGTTCTGGACACATTTACGGTAGTCAAAACTCCCGTAACATTTTTATCGTGCCAGAACTTGGAAAACGTTAAATTGGTAGGCTTATCTATCCGCATTTCGTCCAGATACAAAATCGGTTTTTCCACTTTCCTAAGCTTTCTTATTTGCTGTAGATATTTTCACGTATTCTAATTTACAGTGTTTTCCTCAATTTTTTTTATGCACACTTCTTCCACCTGAAATCCTTTTTCTTCAGTATTCGTCTTAATGTTGTCTTTCATTTCAAATCAATTTTCTCTTGTAAAAGGGTGGACGTTTGTTGCAGCTTGGTACTATTTTTTTACTTGTTATTTAACGACACTGTAATAACTACTAGCTTCTTCAGTGTTGATTGAATTGATGATGGCGAGATGGTATTTGGCGAAATGAAACCAAGGATATGCCATAGATTACCTGACATTCGCCTTCCGCTTGGGAAAACCTCGGAAAAAACCCAACCAGGTAGTCAGCGCAAACGGAAATCGAACTCACTCCCGAGCACAACTGCAGATCAGCAGGCAAACGCGCTACCTCCTGAGCTACGCCGGTAGCCCTCTTTCTTTTTCAAATAAAAATTCTCAATTATATCTTTTTTGTCAATCTCCCGTCGAAGTCATCTACATTTGCATTTCGGTAGTCTGGACGTTTACATTTTTTTTCTCCCTCGGGTGTGGACAACGCACTTTCTTCTGTGCAGTCTTTCATTTCATTCCTTATACGCTGTATTGTTCTTGTGGATATATTAGAGTACTTTTCTACCTTTGCTGTAGGTTTCGTAAGAGGAATGCAAAGGCACTGTTGTTCTTTTTCTTCATCACAGAATTATTTTGCACTTCTAATAATATTCCTTTCTTCGCTATAGATTGTCAATCCTTGTTTCCTCTTTGTCGACGTATTTACAATAAACAAAAAACTGATATAAACCTAAATAACAGTATACAATAACATATATTAACTATATTATTATCAACACTATTAACACGAAAAGCAAAGGCTAACTAAAGCAATACAAGATTTGTGGTATACTGAAAACAATTGTCTTGTTGAAACTAATAAAGCACTACAGTAAAAACCCCACTATTATTTTCACAAAGTCGCAAAGATTCATAGACACGTGCAGTAGATGTTTGTGAAACAGGAATATTGCAGTGAACAGCGCGGTGCGCATGCGCGACTGTTTCCCCTCCGCCCCGTCTAAGTACTTCAGCCGCCTTCTCCTGGCGTGACAACAGTATCAGTGTTAATGCCATATAACCCTCTATGTACATTCTATATGTCTTAAGCTATGCATTGACAGTCTTGGTTCATTTTCGACAAGAAAGTGACATCCATCATTCTTGCAGTGGACTCTTCAATTGAGATTGGAAAATTTAGAACTATATTATAGTTACCGTAAAGTAGCTCAAAGCAAAATATGAGTCGTTCAGAAGAAGTGGTGTAAGTCAAAAATGGGTAATGAGGTTGAAAGTAAACATTCTGTAAAATACAGAGCAAAGTAGCAATTTAAATTCAATTTATTTAAACTATTAGTAGTCAGTGGATAGCACGAAGGACATATTAATTGCTACTTTGCGCTGTACTTTACATAATTTTTACTTTCAACCTCATTACTGATTTAAACTATCACTGGCTACATTGTTACTTTTTTCTTTAGACATCATCCTGATAGTGCTGTATTTTCAAAATTGTCTCGTAATAATCTCTTTCTATTATCTAATATTATTTGAAATATATTAACATTCTATGTATCTTAGTTTAATTCTGCTACACAGTTTATTTCAGTGTTTAATTAATAGTTCATAGTATTTTGTTGTTTAATTCGTAAATAACTCTTGTATACATGTAACTCTCATCTAAATCAAATTGTTGGATTCTTTGTAAGTTCATGCATATGTATATACACTTTTTGCTGGTTGAGTGGAAGAGAAGGCCTTACGGCCTTAACTCTGGCAGCTAAAATAAATAATAATAATAATAATAATAATTATTATTATTATTATTATTATTATTACCCAATTTTGACTTACACCACTTTTGCTCTCAACGGCTCATATGTTGCAGAAATTTATCAAGGCCTATGTTCCACACAGAAATGAGAGAATCGTGGTGGGGGTGGTGGTGGTGGTGGTGCAGTAACCACTACACCAGTGAGTGTGAACAGTACGTTGTTGCATAACGTGATTACTTCTTCGTTGCCAAACTATTCCAAACAACACAAACAACATTAAAGTTGCGGTCGACATTCCGATGCATGGCGTAGCTCTTAAAAACTTAACGATGCACTATAATGTCGCCTTACGTAATTGTGCAACCGTACATTTGTGCAATATGTGATTGCAATATTCGCTCGTTGCAGAAATTAATCTTTTTTACTCGAGAAAATAATTTACACTTGTGACTCAGAACGATGGCTTCAGTTACGGTTTGCAACATCGTAATGAGAGACTGCTACACAACTGATAAATGGCAATGAAGAAACTCAAAAGCAAACAAGCAATAACGAAACTCTTACGTAAAAGTATGAAATTAATTGAGTACAAAAAGAGGAAAGTATACGCGAATTAGACTTGGTGTTTTAAGTCCACCAAATGAACAACTCTACTTCTTCAGAGAAGTAACGTTAATATTTTTTGTGCGAGATCGTGCGTATTTGCTTGGTTTCCGCACAAAACCAATCCGCGGAAAGTCTAAAATTCCACATTCAGTATTCCCAACCTAACACACATAACAATTTCCCTCTTCTTACCGCTTAAGTGACATATTGATTTTACTGCTTTAGGCTTTTAACATATTATTTTTAGAGACGTTCAATATAGTAATAATTATAAATTGGAAACTTACCACTGCAATTTCACCTAAATTACAATGTTAATTATTGTTTTTAAATATTTGCAAAAATTAAGTAAACTCTACAACTCCACTAAAGTTACTGCATTCGTGATGCAAGTAACATTAAGGAAGCCGTGAAAAAAATCAACAAGATTCCAGACTCGTCATAGACTGGGGAAAAAAAAAGACAGACGTATATCACGGCCTGCTGGAGTATAGTAAACACAGAAAACATTTTAAAGCAACAGTGTTGAAGATAGATATTTTTGTTTTGCAAATTTGCCGTCATTGAACAGAAACCAAGATGGAGATTTCATTGCAACTAATTAGAAATTCCTCTTTCAGGTATGTAATAAACGATCTTCGCACAAAATAATGTACGATACACGAGCGGTATGTTTTCTTTCAATTCTCGGAAATTAAAAAAGCTCAACTACGTTTCGCTTTTTCAAACTTTTCCTCGAACATGAAAACTTCAACATACCGCTCTTGTAACGCATATTACTATTTTCAGTTTTCGGGAGTTACCTTGGCGACCGTTTGGCGAAACAAATATTCAATCGCCATTTATTTTCAAAACTGCATCGTATCTTGTATCGTGTTATGTATACCCCTACACGTAGTCTCAGATAAGCTCGATAGCATTCATTTCACAATGATGTAAGGTAAGTCTTACTACCATATGGCCTGGATTCTGTGCAAGTGCGTCTATGTGATACTTCATTCAGTTTTATTTATTTTTTTTATTAAATCGCAAAGTTTTGCAGTTAACAAATTTTACACTTCACTTTTCTTAATTATATGCAAGAGTTATATCGACTTCTTTTGAATTATATGGCGAATTGTGCATTACAAAAATCCAGCTCTGGGATAGTAGTAGGCCTACATCTCTTTGTAATTATTAAAACGAGCTTATCGTCGTTGATTTTATGAAATAATTAATTTTTCAGGAGAAAAAAAAATCAACATCAATACTCTTCTACTCTTTCAGGGGCGAGCTAAACTTTTTTTTTTGTATATATTATATTTTATGTTACAATTATTAGCAAAATAAATAAATAAATACATAAATAGGCCTACACTGATCTTCGATGATGTCATTTATGTTCACCATATTCACCAACGTTTTCTACCGAATTACTTCATATTCTTATGTAGGCATATTGATTTTCAATTAATTTTTTCTTCTTCCTGAAAAATTATTTTATATAAAGTTGCTTAGGGGGTTTAATAAAATCAACGATGATGTCCAAGGCAACGCATCTGTCCAGTGGTTTTGGAGGTATTGTGAAACATACTATCTCACCCCTCCAGTGTTTTTTCAGAAGAAAAATACTAAAGACGAGATAAAAAGACAAATAAAATGAAAAATGAAGATAAAGCAGAAAATGATAACAGGGAGAGTAGAAAGAGAAGATGGAAGTAAGCAGGGGAAGTAGAAGCAACAGTAGAAAATGACAACACGAGAAGGTAAACAAGAAATTAAGATGGAGTCGCGAAGCAAAAAAACTCACAAAGGAAAAGTGTCGATATCAGAGAACGAACTTCAGACCGCACGAAGAAAACGGGGATACAAAATACGGAGGAAAAAGAGGATCAGGGAATGAAAGAGAAGGATAGAAAATAGAGATAATAGACGTAGACCTTGAAACTATGCGAGATGTCACAAGCATACAGGCCTGATGTTGAACGATAAAATATGTAGAAATGTTCATGTTTTATCATCATCATCATCACCACCACCATCATCCTGTCAAGTACTAGTCCCAAAAGAACTGTTACGGCCTGAAAAAGCGATTTTCTTGCCATCTTTTCATAGGTCGACCAAGTGACCGTTTCCCATTTGGACGATACTTCATTATTGCCTTAGAGATCCCGGATGAAACCATTCTTGAGACGTGTTCCTTCCAGTTTAACTGATATCTGGATATATAGTCCAGTGTTGTCATGTTTTATAATGAACAACATTTTCTGAAAACCTCTTATTTGTTGAAAATATTGTAATTATAAAGTAATTTTGTGGATTGTTATAAACTTTTCGAAAAGTCGCAGATATATTTCACTTAATTTTGGACTTTTCTTAAGGGATTTGCATTTCTCATGCATAAAATTAAGTTTTTAACACTTTTCGCATACATCGTGAATACGAAAAAATCACATCCCTACTAATAAGTGTTTACATTTGTAGCGTATTTTTACTCTTACTATTTTCAAAACCCGGTTGTCAAATAGACTGCTTAGACAGTGAGCTTTCCTAAAATATATTTTTTCCTAATATATGATTTTTATTTTTGACATATAAATTTTCTTCATTATTTTAACAATTCGATTCATATTACTATAATTTGTTTGATTTTTAGAATTACATGTAACTAAACTTGTCTTCATATTATATTTATTATTATTATTATTATTATTATTATTATTATTATTATTATTATTATTGTTATCACAGTCTACTATATAGTCACGAAGCTTGAGTTTTGAGGGTGCTAGAAAGAATAGACTGTGACGGTACTATTTTGCATTGCCTTTAATGAGGCGATATTAGCGATCCTAGTGGTGAGCAACTATCTAATGTTTGCATATTTACTACGTATTGAGCTTCGTGACTGTATATACTAGACTGTGTTATTATTATTATTATTATTATTATTATTATTATTATTATTATTATTATTATTACTATTATTATTATTACTATTATTATTAATATTATTATTACCTTTGGGGAGGCCGAGACGTAGATGGGAAGATAATATTAAAATGGATTTGAGGGAGGTGGGCTATAATGGTAGGGACTATATTAATCTTGCTCAGGATAGGAACCGATGGCGGTCTTATGTGAGGGCGGCAATGAACCTCCGGGTTCCTTAAAAGCAATAAGTAAGTATTATTATTGTTATTATTATTATTATTATTATTATTATTAATTATATATTGTTCCTATATTTCTACTATTGTATTGCTATTGTTCTAATACTGGTTGAGTGGAAGAGAAGGCTTTATGGCCTTAACTCTGACAGTAGAAATAAATCTATTACTACTACTACTACTACTACTACTACTACTACTACTACTACTACTACATTTATGTTTTTTTATCTTATTTCTTTTATTTGTCTTTTAGTTCTCTGGAACTGCCACGGGTAAAAATCCATTGGTAGTTAATAAATATTCATTTATACGAAGATAAAATATATTGCATATCCTTCATTAATTACTAACTTCTTTTATAACAGACTCATAATCACCAATCAAACCAATACAACTGTGATTTCATTCCCGAAACTGGGTGACGTATTCTAAGTGTCAGCGTATCTCTGATACAACGCTGAATCTTTTGCACCGAAAGTTTCTGCATCGAGAAGGCAGAATTCCTACTCCTCTGCCAGAGAGATGTGTGACGTCCATAAGGGCACCCTTGCATCACGTACGTGCGTCGTGACTATGGCTTGACGACAAGGAGCAGGTGGACGTTGCCCAGTACGACGTCAGTACTAACAGGATGTGGCCGCCTGGAAAAGAGACGCTTTGCAGGAAGTTCTGGCTGGCACTGGCGGAACCGTGTAATTGCTTGTGACCATTTGCTGTGGTGGTGTGGAGGAAAACTGTTCCAGAAGGTATTTCCTCTTTGCCCTTGTGTATTTGAATCACGGAATTAAACACAAATAACAACAAAGACACTGAAGAAACATTTTGTGTGTCCATCCAGAGGGGTAACAATCTTTTTGGGAGCCTTTCCGCGCACAAACAAAGGGATTCGTCACTCATACAGGGTGTACACTATGTAACTTTAGACAACATGGCCGGCGAGGTGAATTTTCGATCCCCTTATGCACCACACGCGTGAGAAATAACGCATTTGAATAACTGAAAAAAAGCCTCTCGAGAGACACGATGTAATCACTGAAAAAGCTTAAATTGCTTCCGTGAATAAGGTAGCAGATTTGTTCATTTTAATTTTGATGTACTACGTAACATCATTGAAGAAGATTATTTTTAGACAACCTTAGGTAAAAGGAGGTTTTTAACAGCTGACGACAGTAGGCTATTATAAAATAGTGTGTTAAAACATTTAAGAATAGTTAGGGTGTCTAAAAACTAGTGTACGATACACATGTTAAAAATTGTTTTATTTTGTTCGCTGGATTTGAGCCTGCGACCTCGTTTAACAAACATCCCTTCTCGCTAATAGAATGCAATTTTAACATTTCATCGTAAATAACTATTCTGATTGTACAGTGTTATCACAGTCTAATATATAGCCACGAAGCTCAATACGTAGTAAATATGCATCCATAGATAGTTGCTAACCACTAGGATCGCTACTATCGCCTCATTACAGACAATGCGAAATAGTACCCGCAAAGTTTATTGCTCCTTGTACCCTCATAAACTCAAGCTTCGTGACTGTATATACTAGACTGTGGTCTTAGACAAATATATATATATATATATATATATATATATATATATATATATATATATATATATATATATATCGGCTGCCACAAGCAAACTTCTCTTCGGAAGACTTCGGTAGATTCCGTGAGAGCTTAGGCTTAGACGTGAAGAAATTTATGCACGATTCCGCTTTGTTTTTCCTTTGTTTTGTTCATTTGTTTGTTGCTTATCCTGTCTGTTTATAGATCAAGTGTTATACAACTAATCTATAACGAAGATACTATATTTAAGGGATAAATTAGGTGTAAAATAAACATATCTTTCCTAGTCGTGTGAACCAGGCGCTGCCCGAAATGGAGATCGGTTATTTTTATTGTATTTTATTATTTTTTTGCGTATAAGGCTGTTAAGTTTGTGTTGATATTCTAACGAAATATCACTTAATCGTTACAATGGACCTCCATAATCAAATTGTATTTTGAAATCAGATTGTATAAATATCTGCTCAGTTCGTCGGATATTCAGCCTTCGTTACACCGTTGCTAAGGGCAACAGCGCTCAGTACAGACGAGTCTATCACATAAACAAATTTTTATAGTTCTTTTGTTTCTGATACAGAAACCACGCCATTAAATGTGGCCATTCACAACATGTTGACGCAGGCGCAAACGAAATGACATCAAAATTAGAAGCTTAGTAGCGCATAGCTTCTAATTTAACTTTACGTCGAACCGAATTATTCAGCCCAGAAGGTAGGAAGAAGCAGAATCTAATTGAAATACAGGATAAACCTACCATCTTATTTCGCAACGTATACTACGTCCTTGAACGTACAGTACAACGAGGAAAACTGTCTGCAACACTGAATTTAGCGTCTGACTCCTTAATACAGAACGGCGATAGAAGTATGTACCAATGCACTAATGGGGTGTAAGAATCTATTCAATTTTAGCCAATCAAAACCAACTCTCAACCTCATACCTGATGCGCATTTGTTTAGTATGTTCTAGTAAAAGGTAAAGGTATCCCCGTAACATGCCATGAAGGCACTTGGGGGGCATGGAGGTAGAGCCCCATGCTTTCCATGACCTCGGCACTAGAATGAGGTGGTGTGGTCGGCACCACGCTCTGACCGCCTTTTACCCCCGGGAAAGACCCGGTATTCAATTTTATAGGAGGCTGAGTGAACCTCGGGGCCGTTCTGAAAGTTTGGAAACGAGAAAAAATCCTGTCACCATCTGGGATCGAACCCCGGACCTAGTATGTTCTAGTACCTGATGTTAAATACTTTTGTGCGAGATCGTGCGTATTTGCTTGTTTTCCGCACAGAACCAATACGCGGTAAGTGTGAAATACCACATTCAGTATTCCCAACGTAACACACATAACAATTTCCCTCTTCTTACCGCTTAAGCGCGACATTCATTTTACTGCTTTAGGCTTTTAACATATTATTTTTAGAGACGTTTAACATAGTAATAATTATAAATTGGAAACTTACCACTGCAATTTCATCTAAATTGCAATGTTAATTATTGTTTTTAAATATTTGCAAAAATTAAGTAAACTCTACTACTCCACGAAGCTTATTGCATTCCTGATACAAGTAACATTAAGAAAGCCGTGAAAAAATCAACAAGATTCCAGATGCCGATGTTATTACTACAATATGTTATATAAATAATATTGTTAAAATATTAAAATGAAAAATAAATCATTACATAACCTTACCGTTTGTTTTAAGTTCGCATTTATAGACTGGGGGGGGGGGGAAGACAGACGTATATCACGGCCTGCTGGAGTATAGTAAACACAGAAAACATTTTATAGCAACAATGTTGAAGAAAGATATTTTGGTTTTCCGAAGTTGCTGTCATTAAACAGAAACCAACATGGAGATTTCATTGCAACTAATTAGAAATTCGTCTTTCAGGTATGTAATAAACGATCTTCGCACAAAATAATGTACGATACACGAGCGGTATGTCTGTTTTCATGTTCTCGGAAATTGAAAAAGCTCAACTACGTTTCGCTTTTTCAATCTTTTCCTCGACCATGAAAACGTCAACATACCGCTCTTGTAACGCATATTACTACAATTATTTTCTTAACAATACAGTTGGCCGTGTAAATGCGTTACGGCCATGCTAGCAAACGTAAGAGTATTAAAATATATCTTAATTTATGATTATATTCAAATTTTACAAGAGTTCTCAGCTTGTTGATATTCACTAAATGGAAGTACCGAGTCCAAAATAAAATGTTATAACTTATAACCTTAAACATTTGGTTAATTTTGCTGTTTCACTGACCATAATACAATTTCTACAGCTATTGTCAAATGTTTACTCATGAATTTCATATTGCAGGAGACCAAGACCATGGCGGTCAATCAAATATAGGCTATATAAAGTTAGCAACTTAAATATTTTATTTAATAGTAATATAATTATGTAATTAGAACATGTATTTGAGTTCAATAAACAATCGACATGCAGCTGACAGCTAACAATGCACTCAGAAAGCAAGCATAATCTATTCACTGCCTACTAGATGATTATGATTGCCTGCAAAACATAACAAGACATTGTGTGTAACGCGACATTCGTTTTTCAGAACTCTCAATAAATAACAATAAAATTAAAATATATTATTTTTTGTAATAATTAGAAATTTAACAAAGCATGCATCTTTCCCCCCATAATTAAGGATCACACAATATATTTAAAGAATAAAAAATACAGTGCATATCTTTAATTATTGGGAAATGAGTAGGCAATTTGTAATGAAAAAGTATTGTATTGTATTTATTAACATTCCATGGTATTCATACATGCTTACAGCTAGAATATGGAACAAGTCAAAAAACTTAATACTATTATAAAGTCTTAATTTATAGTCACAGTCTAGATGAAATATATACAGATGAGATTTACAACATAGTCTACTAGTACAACACAAAGTTTTAGTATCAATTTCATGAAGTGTTATTGAATGTCATGAATTCACGTACAGAATAGAAGGCGTGAGAAATTAGGTACTTCTTTAATTTGGCCCTAAATAATTTTATGTTTTGAGTTTCATTTTTTATATCGATAGGGAGGCTATTAAAAATTTTTACTGCCATATAACGCACTCCTTTTTGATAGCACGATAGACTTGCCGATGGAGTATGAAAGTCATTTTTTGACGTGTATTTATGCTATGAACTGTTGAATTAGTTACAAAGTTTTCACGATTACATACGAGGAAGATTATTAATGAAAAGATATACTGACAAGCCATGGGCATTATTTGTAGTTTTTTGAAAATAGTCCTACACGATTCCCTAGATTTGGCACCTACTATTATTCTAATTACCCTTTTTTTGTAATAGAAATATACTGTTACTATCTGTGGAATTTCCCCAGAATATTATTCCAAAACTCATTACCGAGTGGAAGTATGCAAAGTATATTGTTTTTAAGGTATTGATATTTACTGTCTTTTGCATAGATCTAATAGCAAAACAAGCTGAATTTAGTTTGTGGGTAATTTCTTTAATATGATTTTTCCAATTTAACACATTATCGATTTTTAAGCCAAGAAATTTGGTTGTTGTTGTTTCTAATAGGCATCTATTGTTAATTATTGCGCTAGAAAGTAGACTTATGAGTCACCAATTGTTTTGCGTTCTGCTGAGACTGATGATTGACGGTAACACATTCTCTTCTCTGCAGGGTTGCAGACAGTTACTAGCATTGTCATGTCGCATACCCCTCTCCTTTCATCGCTAATTAAAATAAGATGGGAACTGTCAGCAGTTACGTCTGCCTTACATCAGACTTGAACCAAGGTGCAGATGACTCAGACAGATAACCGCTGAATATTTTAAGATCCACCTCTCTCTCTCTCCATACAAGAGAATGCTGTAGGTTAGTGGCATGGATATTTGTTGGGTGTTGGTCAGCTCTATTTCCAACTTATAAAATAAAAGAGAAGAGAAGAGATCAGCACGCTCCTCGAAAATCTCTCTCTTTCCAATGATGAATGCCATTGCTGTGAGCTGTAAAGTTTTTATCACTTGAGGTAGGCAAGAGCCAACCGTGAGATGAAAGAACGGCTCTGTGGGTGGGAGGTTATGTTAGACTTCTCGCTATGCATGGTTAGATTGGCAGAGAACCACCTGCCCACAGACGTCACTTGCAAAACTGCAAGTACAAACAGTGTAGCCTACTAAATAAGTTATGAGCCAACTCCCATGGAGACACCAACGTTCTCATATTTTGCTTAACGAATGTAAGTCGTCAAAGACTAACATGCACTATATTCAACTCTTTAAACGGACTTTATGAGACTTAATTACGAAGGAAAGGTACATGGTTTAACAAGAATCTCTCTTTACTGCATAACATTATTTTAATTATTTTTGTGCGACATCTGAAAACGGATGTGATATTAGCACAGTCTAGTATATACAGTCGCGAAGCTCAATACGTAGTAAATATGCAAACATTATATAGTTTCTCACCACTAGGATCGCTAATATCGCCTCATTACAGGCAATGCAAAATAGTACCGTCACAGTCTATTGTTTCTAGCACCCTCAAAACTCAAGCTTCGTGACTGTATATAGTAGACTGTGATATTAGGCCTACAGAACAAAATGTAGATATTGAGCAGGCAAGCGTAATCATCTAGTTGGCAGTGCCTCAAATTAAGCTGCCTTTCTAATTGCATTGTTCGTTGCATGGCGATTATTTTTCTCATATCTAACTTTACAGCGATTGTTCATGGAATGTGGAAGGTGAAATCTGATAATGATCCGCATGTAAATTTATACTCAATAATATAATCAGCCCAAGCGAGAATCGAACCCACGCCCGAATACAACCCCGGATCACCAGACAACCACGCCCACTGCCTGAGCTACGCACATGCTAAACTATTTCACGGACTTTTTCTTATTCAGTATCTACGAGACATCTCATTCAGAAATGATGAGTATGAAATGTAATCAATTTTGTTTTAAAAATTAATGACTTGGTTTTCTCCGAAAACGGCTTCTAACTTTTGCTTCATATGTTTTTTCTGTGGTCTGTGCAATAATTCGCAGTTACTACAATGAATAACAGTGAATATTTTTGGTTAATGTACAGAGGTGTGAAAATTATTAGAATAATCTTAATTTTAAAGGTTTTTTAATAGTTCCTTCACAAATGTTCATTGAATTGATGAATATTGGTGTATAATATTACTATACTGATGTAGGATATATTTACTACTAACAATGCCGGAAAGCATTGTTGTACATTGGTATTTTTCTTATTTTACAATTGTTATGGGAATTCAGAAATTATTATATTATGTTGGCGGAATTGGAAACATCAAAAATTAATTAATAAATGCTTTAAACAAATTGTTCTTTGCGTATACATTGTTGTGAAGGTTCAAATGAACGTATACATCTGTTTTATGCATATTTTTTTTTTGTTTCCAATTCCGCCAACATAATATAATAATTTCTGAATTCCCATAACAATTGTAAAATAAGAAAAATACCAATGTACAACACTGCTTTCCGGCATTGTTAGTAGTAAATATATTCTACATCGGTATAGTAATACTACTGGGTTCAAAAAGTTCCCGGAATTTTACTACCATTTTTCGTATTAATATATAACAAGGGATATTATACATTTGTTTTGTTGGTAACATTTATGATGTCATTTCCTTAAAGTTTGTTGATAATGGCGATTGTTGGTTTTGAGTTGTAGGCAATTGTTTATCATAGTGTTTTGTTTGTTCGTCGCATTTTGTAATTATATCCACAGAGCAACGTACAAACATCAAGTTCTGTGTTTTGTTACACAAAACTCCTGCAGAGATTTCTTAAACAAAATTATTGCTGGTGATGAAACTTGGTGCTACTTGTACGACCCAGTCCCTAAACGACAGTCATCTGAGTGGAAATTGAAAACATCTCCTCGGAAGCAAAAATTTCCTAGGGACACTTCCAAAGGCAAAGTTATGTTGGAAGTTTTCTTCGACTCTCAGGGTCTCATCCACCATGAGTTCATTCCAGAAGGTCGTACTGTAATGAAAGAATTGTACGTAGAAATCCTCCTTCGCCTCCGGGACTCAGTGAGAAGGAAACGTCCAGAAAAGTGGGTAGAAAACAACTGGTTCCTTATGCATGACAATGCACCTGCTCATCGCGCAATTATTGTAAAGAATTTTCTTGCCAGCACAACATAACTGCTTTGGATCACACACCAGACTCTCCTGATCTCTCACCACCTGATTACTTTCTGTTTCCCCGTCTGAAAAGTCATCTGAAAGGATGGAGATTCAATGCTGAAGAGGTTATCGCAAACGCGACGAGAGCACTAAGACGGGTTTCACAAAATGGCTTCCAGGCCTGCTTCCAGGAACTCTACACGCGTTGGCAAAAGTGTGTTGTTGCGGAAGGCAACTATTTTGAAAGGAATGCTGTAGAATAGTGTTTAAGGTACGTTGTTTCTATGATACTAGCAAATTCCGGGAACTTTTTGAACCTAGTATGTATATACCAATATTCATCAATTCAATTAATATTTGTGAAGGAACTATTAAAAAACCTTTAAAATTAAGATTATTCTAATAATTTTCACACCTCTGTAGTTACATTAAGCAATCATAAAGCAATTTTTCTTGATTTCAATTAATTTTATAACACTTTCAATACTTAAAATACGATAAAAGTTTAAAATACGGTACAAAAACTTTACAACTTACTAATGCTAAAATGCATTATAAAAAAGTACACTTTTTGTTTGTTCTTGTTTAGTCAACTGTCTGAAGACAGGTTTGAACCTCACAATTGATACCAGTAAGGCATCACTCATGAGGCAACAAAGCCAGGAGATAATGGGGTAAATTTAAAACTCCAAATACAAGAAATGTAGTTAAAATTAAACATAATCAAATCTTAAATTTACTTAGTTGCTGATGTATGAGATATGCAACAAGATCAACAATCGTGAATTTCACAGCGTCACAAGTGAATGACGGTAAGAAAGGCATAACGTGCCTACGAGTTATTTGATTATTCCACAATAAATCACGTCGCTAGAAGTTACGAAAAGATAACATGTTGGCAGCTCTAAGAAGAAAAATGTGTGTTCCACAACTTGACAGTTTACTTATCAGTTACAATGGTTGTAGTGAGGTAATGAAATGTAAATCTTTGAAATGCCTCTTACTGGCAGTTGGAATTGTCTGTTTATTTGTGTTTTATTTTATACATGGCTTTCATTTCAAAACTTCCCAGTATTAATTAACTAATAATTTAAATTGAATTCAATTCAGATAAAAATCACATCAATTTAGATATTGAGGGTGAAGTCTGAAACCAGGCTTAATTGCATTTTAGATTTCACCTCCCTGCCCCCAAGCACCACCACTTTGAAATTTCAAATGGCACCCCTATATTGTGGTGTTTGGGTAAAGGGGTATAAGTCGTTTTTTTGTCCAGGTGGAATTTTGTTCCCCAGATGAACACACAAGTTAAATTATACAAGTGGGTGTGCAAAAATCAAAGAGTACAAGCAGTTGATGTGTTTTATTTGTATAGAAAATTATTTGTAACAAGGGCTCCAAGTTTAATTTTCATTTATCTCCGAGCTCATTTTTATGACTTATCTCCATTTACCCAAACACCACAGATATGTTTATACTTAAATAGAAAGAGCATTCAATTGTTTATACAGGTCATTAATTTGTTTTCACATCTTTTGTTTTCTACCGTCGCCTGGCAACCTGTATTTTTGTTATTATCAGTTGAATGTAGGATGAAAACACAGCTTATTTTGTGTAATTTCCTAAATTTAATCATGTTCTCTCTTGAAGGGTATACACCATTTTAAAATAATTTAATACACAAACACAACTATTACTTGAAATATTCAACAAGTTTTTCTAGCTTTATTCTCTTCAACTCTAATCAACAATAACAACAATCCACGGAAGTGAGGGAGCCTAAACAGGAAGTTTAGTTAAATCTTGATGTAGAGGATTCACAACAAGATCGTCAAGATACATCTCAAACGAATCATATCTCTCATTCTGATGATGAAAATAATCAGAATGGACAAGTTTGCTCATCTAACTTCAGCAAACCTCCAATCAAAAAGAAGAAAGTGAGGAAAAATCAGAAATTATGACTTCATCCCCATATAAAAATGCTCTGAAGATATCAGAGAGGAAGCAAACCGAAGGAACTGGCCAGATGTCCCATCAGTGAAAGAAGAAAAAAGACAGGATTGAACCAGAAACTCTCACAACATCCAAAGAATATTACAATACTTTCTGTCCAGGTTATGGGGAGGTGCAATGTGAAAACTACAAAGAATGGTGGCATGAAGCCTACTCACGCTATGCGGGAACTGGTACATTTATTTGTGACATATGTTAGCGCGTACTCTTGAAGAAATGTATGCGCACTCTTACATGCATATTCCTACAAGACCATGCAATGCCCACATTTTTATTAAAGGGCCAATACTTTTGTATATTTTCTTGTGTTTTATGTTTAAATAATCCATGTTCAAGAAGTTAGTTCACTGGCATAAAAAGTTTTTACTTTATCACTCAACTTTAATCCTGCCAAGCAAATTAATTTATGTTTATGCAGGTGTTGCATGCTGTCTCTTCTCACTTTATAGATCTCTTGGGTATGGAACAACAAGTTTTGATGGAGAAATCATTGCAATAAGTGAAAGTCTCAGGAATCTTCTATGCCACATCAATAAATTTAAAAATGCAGTTATATTGTCAGACTCCAAAGCAGCTATTCTATCAATCGTCTCTAAACACACACCTTCATCTCAAACAGCAGAAATAACTAAAATGCTCTCTCAATTAATATCACTCAATAAAAGAATTGTATTCCAATGGATACCATCCCATTGTGGAATCCTGGGAAACGAGAATGCGGATGCTTTAGCAAAGAAGGGCAGCACTGCTACTTACAGACCTGTTACTAAATCTACGTATTACTCTGTGAAGAGATTTATTAAATCTACATACTTAGACTTCAACAAACAAAATTTGATAACACAATCTCAAGGGAAAAAATGGAACTCTCTGCATCAAAATCCACAGTTAATTCCCGATTTACCACGAAAATCGTCTGTAGCTGCATTTAGATTGGCAACAGGCCATGATTGTTTGGCCAAACACCTCCATAGAATTGGAATATATCAGTCCCCTAACTGCCCATTGTGCAACTCAAATCAAGAAATGGATTCGGAACACCTCAAAATCTGTGCTTCAGTGGCTGGTCATGATAATATCTTTGAAAAATATTGGAGTGCAAGAGGTCAAATGACTTTATTGTCAAACGCCTGGCATTAGAAAACAACAACAACAACATGTTTACTCTACGAGTCCTTTCCCCTAATAAATAATACTTCTCATTTTTATTTAATTTCTCTTCATTATGATTTGTTTTAATGATGCTAGAACTCACTTACTTACTTACTTACTTACTGGCTTTTAAGGAACCCGGAGGTTCATTACCGCCCTCACATAAGCCCGCCATTGGTCCCTATCCTGAGTAAGATTAATCCATTCTCTATCATCATATTCCACCTCCCTCAAATCCAGTTTAATATTGTCTTCCCATCTACGTCTCGGCCTCTCAAAAGGTCTTTTTCCCTCCAGCCCCCCCCCAACTAACGCTCTATATGCATTTCTGGATTGCCCCATACGTGCTACATGCCGTGCCCATCTCAAACGTGTGGATTTAATGTTCCTAATTATGTCAGGTGAAGAATACAATTCATGCAGTTCTGTGTTGTGTAACTTTCCCCATTCTCCTGTAACTTCATCCCTCTTAGCCCCAAATTTTTTCCTAAGCACCTTATTTTCAAACACCCTTAATCTGTGTTCCTCTCTCAAAGTGAGAGTCCAAGTTTCACAACCATACAGAACAACCGGTAATGTAACTGTTTTATAAATTCTAACTTTCAGATTTTTTGACAGCAGACTGGATGACAAAAGCTTCTCAACCGAATAATAACAGGCATTTCCCATATTTATTCTGTGTTTAATTTCCTCCCAAGTATCATTTATATTTGTTACTGTAGAACTTACATTGCCGCAAAAAGACGCAAAATAAGATCATTATGTGAATGAAGACGTACAGAAACACAATGAGAATATGATCTAAATGTGTCCTTCAATACCTGGACTTCATAGTCATTTCAAATATATCACAGATCTGTTTCATTATTAATACATCTTTTGATCACTAATTTGAAAAGACTGTACAAAACGGACATTAATCTTCATACACTGAATTCTTTGGATGAGAATCTTTTCTTCTCAAATTACCCATTTTATTTATTATATAGTTCTCGGAAATGAAAGTGTTGGCATGTTGGTTTGGCATGGAACCAGAGCACAACATCAAAACATTACTCTGAACACAGCAGTAATATTAATGTGTCTAAATTTAGACATCAGAATGCATCTAAAAAAAATCATTCATTGTAACACAGCTTTGTGAGGGGATCGTACTGCAAACTGCCCTCTAACCATTAATATTACTTCCGTGTTTATCGTAATATGTATTTGAATAGATAAATTAAGTAATCCAGCATTTCTCAAACTATGATCCGCGGACCACCTGTGGTCCTCAAGGTCTGCCCTTGTGGTACTTCAAAAAAGAGAGAAAAAAAAATAATAAAATTCAAACGAATTGCGTATCACACTATAGCTGAAAATCTCAGAGTTTGGAAATGACACATGGCAATCGCCTTTCACTTTTTCTCCCAGTGCTGACATTTTATGAAATTTATTTACCCTACCCGTCTATCGACTTCCCACTCTTCTCTCAGCAAAAAAAGAGGGATTTAAAGCACTATGAACGTGTTGTTTCTCGCCATCTTTTCCCTGCACATCTGGCGCCGCGCCTGTAACCCAGCTAGGGACTACCCGAATTCATAACAGGACCAAAGTACCGAACCTTTTCATGTGTTTGTGACTTTCTTAATAGTTTGCACATTGAAATGGTCACGTACTGTACGTCGTACACCAATAATAGAACATGCAAAATTGCATCTTTATTTGTTGAAAATCGGGCATATTTCTGCATTTTTTTTTTATTTCTCTTTTTGCAGATGACGATATTAGAAATGTTCTTCTATTAACATTAACTTAATTACCTAGTTAATACTAATATAAAACTAATTGAATTAAATAAATTTTAATTAATTATTTCTACATTAAAATGTAAGTATATTGATATTAAAATATGCTACATAAATGATAAATTTGCTTTCGAAGGGAACAAGAGTAAGGTGGTCCATGGAACTGTTCTGACTTAAAAAAATGGTCCCCACTTCAGAAAAGTTTGAGAAACGCTGAAGTAATCTGTTAAGGATTAAAATGTAAGTTCAATAGAATAGGTTAAAGTTTCTCCTTTAGACGCTATGAAGACGCATGGGGGCATAGAAGTAGATCTCCATGCTTTCATCACCTCCGCATGATCAGCACGCCCCAACAGCCTATTACCCTAGCAAAAGATCCGATACTCAATTTGACAGGAGTCTAAGTGGACCCCGGCAACGAGAAAATTCTCATCACCATCTGGAACTGAACCCAGGACTTTCCAGTCCATAGCCAGTTTCTGTATCAACTGACAAGCAAAGGTTCTCATGGGGGCAGATAAAAAAAGTTTCTTTCTTCTACCATGTTAATAATGTCAAAACAAGTGCTTGTATAAATTTTTGCCACTACAGTGCAATTATGAGGGCCATCCAGAGAGTAAGTCTGCCTGGGTTGTTTACAGAAAGAAAACACAATTTCATGGAAAGATGTATTGGAACAGATACAGCAATTGTTGAGCTATTTTTCAACATATTCTCCACCTGAATTGAGACATGTCATACTGTGAATACATCCCTGTGTCATAGAAGTCTCCCATCTGACATTGTAACAGACATCATCTGCTGTCCACGTTTCCCTAGCAACGAAGTATTTATTTATTGTATACAATAGTTTGACATACTGTGAATTCAGTGTTGTGTTGATTTCTGCAGTTATGGTTCTCACAACAGAGGAGAAGGTGTTTATCATGGAGCGTTATTTCTGGTCATACGGAGTGGGGCATCGGAATGGGCTGAGCTTGCGCCACGTTAAAGAGCAGTACCAGGAATGATTTAACAATGCAAGACCAGATAATACAACAATGTTAGCTGTCATCGAGAAGTTCTGATAGCATATGAGCGATAAATTCAGTCCTGTTTGTTTTGGCACATACTGTATTATATCAGAAATTAATATTTACTAATATAAATATTATGATATTACGATATTACTGGCTCCTAAAAATAATAAATATATCTTCTAGCTAGATAGTGATAAAAAGGAATTGTTATTATATTTCATTATAATATGCTCGGAGAGGAGAATAACTTTTCTGTTTTTTTTAGTAGATTATTTTACGATGCTGTATTAACTAGAAGAGTTGATCTGTGTTTTTTTTTTTCTTCTAGATTAAAATTGCAAGTTTCTTGTTTATGTTAGTTAATTAGTTAGGATACAATTAATTATGATACTTAATCACTCATTTAAAGTTTGTGTGACTGCAACCTGTGTATATTTTTGTATGGCTTTACTTTGTTTATAGTGTATTTTTTTTTTCCTTTTTATTTCTATTATTGTATTTGTATTTCTGGTGGTGTGAAAGAGAAGGCCTGATGGCCTTAACTACACCAGAATAAATAAATAAATAAATGAATAAATATCAACATCTAGGTTATTTAGCGTCTGAATGAAATGAAGGTGATAATGCCGGTAAAATGAGTCCGGGGTCCAGCACCGAAAGTTACCCAGCATTTGCTCATATTGGGTTGAGGGAAAACCCCGAAAAAAACCTAGCCGTTACTCCACAGGTGTGGCTTTTCTCTGGTACAGGCAGTCACTCTTTCATGCAGCTATGTGCTTGTATTCAATTTAATTTTACTCATATGGAAGAAAATTAAGTACCAGATAAATTATTTTAACCCTCGACTGCATTTATGTGTGTATTAAGTGCGCCACCTTGAAAAAAATTATTTCTATCAAATGCATACTCCCTCTCCAATAGGACTCTACAACAGCACACAGAATAGACTATTTAATGGACGAACTTCATACAGTGTTCGAAGATAGAATTATCAGTAGAAATGTGTGGCCCCTTTGATCGCCAGACCTAACCCCTTGTAACTTTTTTCTCTGTGGAAACATTAAAAGACAAAGTGTACAAAGATAACTTACATACCTCGGAAGGGCTGAAAAATAGCATCCAGACAATATCATCTCTATTTCTCAACAGAAATGACAAGAATAAATTCAGCATCGCCTTCTTAATTTATATGCGAAAATGATGATTTAATGGTTTATATTTATGTTCGTGTAAACATATGTTTTAAGAGAATGGCCAATGGTCAAGATCTAAGCTGTATTAGGCCACAAGGCCTGTTACGGTCTCACATAAAATTTTCACGCCATCTCTTAACAGGACAACCCACAGATCTTTGGCCATGTGGTACATAATCATAAATTGCCTTTGGGAGTCTACTATTACTCATTCTTTCCAAATGATGTTTCCAATTAGACTGATATTGAACAATGTAATCTAAAACTGGGTGAGTTTTTAGTTCCTTTAAAATTTCACAATTTCTTTTCAGATCCCATTTAGTATAGCCCACTGTTCTTCACATTTCACAAGCCGTTATTCTGCTTTTATCTGCTTTCCTCGGTGTCCATGCTTCGCTGCCATAGCTGAACATCGGTCGTGCCAATGTGTTGTAGAGACGTATGCGGGTGTGTTTCTGAACCAAGGATGGTTTCATCACACTATTTATAATGCCCATAGTTCTTGTGTATTTATTAATTTTCTGTGATATGTCCAATTCTTCAAAAATGGAAAGATTGTAACCTAAATATGGGAAACTATTACATCTTTGTAATATTTTATTATCGAGACAAATTTTACTGTGTATTGGGTATTTCCCACAGAATGCCATAATTTTTGTTTTATCTGTTGAAATTTCCATATTGTATGTGGCTGCTACTTGCTGCAAATTATATATTGACCTTTGGAGGTCGTCTTCTAAAAGTGCTAATAATACCAAATCGTCTGCAAAGAGAATTGAATCCAATTTAAGGTGTCTGTTAATTTTTACATATCCATGGCGAGTTTGCTTCCACTCTTTAATTATTCGGATCATATAAATAATAAAGAGAATGGGTGATAATCCACATCCTTGTCTTACATCAGTATTGATGTGTGTCCAAGATGATAGCTTACCATCTTGTTTAATTGCTATTTTATTTTGGTTATATATGTTATGAATATTGTGGATAAACTGTTGTGGAACATTGTCGTCTACTAAAATTTGTTCTTGTTTTCTAATGCCAGGGGTTTGACAATAAAGTCATTTGACCTCTTGCACTCCAATATTTTTCAAAGATATTATCATGGCCAGCCACTGAAGCACAGATTTTGAGGTGTTCCGAATCCATTTCTTGGTTTGAGTTGCACAATGGGCAGTTAGGGGACTGATATATTCCAATTCTATGCAGGTGTTTAGCCAAACAATCATGGCCTGTTGCCAATCTAAATGCAGCTACAGACGATTTTCGTGGTAAATCGGGAATTAACTGTGGATTATGATGCAGAGAGTTCCATTTTTTCCATTGAGATTGTGTTATCAAATTTTGTTTGTTGAAGTCTAAGTATGTAGATTTAATAAATCTTTTCACAGAGTAATGCGTAGATTTATAGTCCCGTCGCTCTAATTTCCGGCAGCCAATCGGGTTGCAGGTCGGCTACATTTAAACGTGTGCGTCTTGTGATTCGCTGATTCATTTCTTAAGGCTCGATAAATACTCAATATAATCGCCCGCCATTTTAGCTCTTTCGTTGGCGTTCACAGAAAGCACACGAAGACGTTATTTGCCGCTCAATTATTTGCTGAATTACATTGCGTTTGATTTATTATCATAGGAGCTACGACATGATAATGTTTAACGGTGCGGCAAATAGATTCCTTGTATGGTAGCTCAGCAATGTAAGAACAAAAATGGCGAACGATACTACCTACTTAGACTTTATAGAGCCTTCACTTTCTAAGACGTAAGCAAAGAGGCAGAGTCACGCCGGAAATAACAGCGTCGGGACTATAGTAATAGGTCTGTAAGTAGCATTGCTGCCCTTCTTTTCATATTGGAGTGAAAATGGCAAGTTGTAGCCGATTTAAGTGAACACCATATTTTAACATTTTTGTGGCCACTTCATTCACACACAACCCCTAGAATGTCTGGAGGACCATACCTGCTGTTGGTCGACGGGTCCATTGGACCTAACTGGGAGATCTTATAAATAACCTTGATCTGTCTACTTTATCAAAGGCTTTCTTGAAATCCACAAAAGCCATATGACGTGTCCCAATATTAAATTCTTTGTGTTTTTCTAATAATAGTTTCATTGTAAAATATCTATCTGCGCATGACCTTCCTTTACAAAATCCCATTTGTTCCTCTCCAATGAGATTGGCATAAAATTTTGATAATTTGTTTTTATTATATACTACTTACTTACTTACTGGCTTTTAAGGAACCTGGAGGTTCATTGCCGCCCTCACATAAGCCCGCCATTGGTCCCTATCCTGAGCAAGATTAATGCAGTCTCTATCATCATATCTCACGTCCCTCAAATCCATTTTAATATTATCTTCCCATCTACGTCTCGGCCTCCCCAAAGGTCTTTTTCCCTCCGGCCTCCCAACTAACACTCTATATATATTTCTGGATGCGCCCATACGTGCTACATGCCCTGCCCATCTCAAACGTCTGGATTTAATGTTCCTAATTATGTCAGGTGAAGAATACAATGCGTGCAGTTCTGTGTTGTGTAACTTTCTCCATTCTCCTGTAATTTCATCCCTCTTAGCCCCAAATAATTTCCTAATATATATATTAACCATTAATGGTTTATGACGTATCGGATTACTGATAGCAGGCTCTCTTTGTAACCGGATTTTTTGAGTAAGTTGGCTAAGAGCCAGGCAGCTGCATTGCGATTTCTCTACAATCTATTCACCCAGTAAACAAACTGGTACTATAATATATTCCATTTATTTTGTTTGTATTTAATGAAATCGATGGTTATAAGAAAAACTCAGTTGAACGTAGCAGTGCATAAAGTGCGTCAGGTGTTCAATGTTATAAAAATGTGTACGTCTGCTTGAGGAGTTAAATTACATTTCATGAATATTTCAGCATTGTGTGCGCCAATTTGATTACATAAACATAATAGTGAGTCCTACCTTGTTCTGGTGAGTGGTGCCATCGTTCGCTTCTGTCTCGTTCTTATCGTCAGTGCCGCCACTGCCTGTGCATTCTGCTTTCCCAGCATTCGTTGGACTGAGCAACGCATCATCACTAGATGCACTGCAACAAGATCAACAGTTCTGTTGCATTTCGTATTTAACAAGGACCTGCTATAATTAATATTACAGTGATCTCAAGCCTTGAGAACAACAACGACAGTGGAAATGTATATAATGTTGTTGTTGTTGTTGTTTTCTAATGCCAGGCGTTTGACAATAAAGTCATTTGACCTCTTGCACTTAAATATTTTTCAAAGATATTATCATGGTCAGCCACTGAAGCACAGATTTTGAGGTGTTCCGAATCCATTTCTTGATTTGAGTTGCACAATGGGCAGTTAGGGGACTGATATATTCCAATTCTATGCAGGTGCTTGGCCAAACAGTCATGGCCTGTTGCCAATCTAAATGCAGCTACAGATGATTTTCGTGGTAAATCGGGAATTAAATGTGGATTATGATGCAGAGAGTTCCATTTTTTCCCTTGAGATTGTGTTATGTATATAACTTTGGTATTAAAGATCAATATTAAATTAGACAAACAGCACTTTCAGCCACTAAGAGGAAACTTCGAATTACTTCATTTGTTTTCGTAATGACTGCTTAACAAAGAGTGAAGCTATAAAAAATGTTCGTACCATTGCGGAAGAATTTAAATTTACAAAAAGAAGAAGA
Organism: Periplaneta americana; assembly: GCF_040183065.1. Taxonomy (NCBI): domain Eukaryota; kingdom Metazoa; phylum Arthropoda; class Insecta; order Blattodea; family Blattidae; genus Periplaneta; species Periplaneta americana. The sequence continues at coordinate 202,013,024 of NC_091119.1, read as the reverse complement.
TCTAATAAATAAACACATTAAAATAATTCGACACAAAATAATACTAAAAGTAATAATGATGTATTAGTTTTATAAAATTAATCAGGTGTCACTTCAAAGCACAATGTTGCAATAAACTAATTCTTAGTAGAAAGCTAATGGTGCAAGTGTCATGACATAGTAAGCAGATTAATAAGTATAAACAACTTACTAATTTAGTAGAAGGTATGAATATGGAGTAATTTTGTTAATTTTTGTTCTAAACTTTCTGTCCCAACCTTTCAAAGCTTTAAGACAATTACGCAATGCCTTGAAGACAGTAAACATGATAGTGAACTCCTTTTTTAAAACAGCTTAGACTAACAGAGGGTAGATGAAGATCTGATTTGTGTCTTGTATTAAAATTATAAATAATTGATTAAATGGCGATCTTACTCGTGTTAATTGTGTAAGCATGTGCGGCTTACAGCTGTTTCGGTGCTTCTTCACACCATCCTCAGAGCCTACTAGATCTCGGCATCATCTCGAACTTTGCTGCCTGTTCTGTGGGTGCGTTCGATTGTTGAAAAGTGTTGAAATGTGGTGTCAAATAGTGTGTGTGTTCTGAAATTGATCTGTGTGTTGAGAATTTGATCAGGGTGTGTTTTAGTGTGTCTGTATATTTCATATTGTTCTAGTGTGTTGAGTTTTTGGTTTTTGGGTTGTATGTGTAGGATTTCCATGTCTGTATTTATGTTATTGTATGTGTGGTTAGCATTAGTTATGTGTTCGGCATATGTACATGTATTGTGTCCTCTGGTTATTGCTTTAATGTGTTCTTTGTATCGAGTTTCGAATGATCTGCCTGTCTGTCCACTGTAGAAACTGTCACAACTATTACATGTGAGTTTGTATACGCCTGTGTGGTTGTATTTATTTGTTTGTGTTGTTTGTGTGTTGAGATGTCTTTGTAGTGTGTTTTCTGTTCTGTGTGCTATGTTGTATTTCTGTTTTCTGAATGAGGATGCGATCTTGTGTGTGTTTTTGTTTTCGTATGTTAGTGTGATGTATGTCTTGTGTTCTTGTGTTTGTGTTTGTTGAGTTAGAACACTGTCAGCTCTTTGCTGACAACATAAAGTCCACTGTAGTCTATTCAGTTGTTGTTTGTCACGAGAAATGAGGGTTATTTTGATCGGTGTTCATTATAGATGCCTGTTGCTAGTAGCCAGAGGTGGGGTGTAGTCAATATATACTGCAGGGCTGTGTCTTCTGCAACTGGTACTGATGATTTTAATTTACTTCTTTTGTGGTTTATGGATGGACAGTATAGAAGAATAATGTACTCACTGATTAACGTTACTGAATAAGTAATAAACTGCTTTACCGTGTTACTATTATATAAATTCTAGTGGTAATTTACCTGGCTGACTAGTTTCGATGTGGCTTGTGTCATCCTCCAAAGTCTAATATAATGTACTTTCCAAATAGATTTTAGAATTATTAAAGAACTTCTGAAAAATCTATTTGCATACTTACCACTTCAAGGGGGTTATATTTAATATAATTAAATATGTACTAAACCTACTGTATATGAACATAGAATTATTCCAATTCAGAAACAACTAAGTAAACCAAAAGAACTCCAAAAGGAAATAACATTTCAATGGATACCTAGTCATTGTGGTATACCTGGAAACGAGAAAGTCGATAATATTGCAAAACAGGCAACATATTTGCAACCAAGACCTCTTCAAGTGATATCTCTATCCAGTGCTTTTGCTTCAGTAAAGTCTCATTTTACAAACCTATGGATCAACAATTGGCTCTCTTCTGACAAAGGAAAAATTTTACAGTCTGTACAAAAGAAACCAAATGACCTGGAAATGTACAAAAACTTGTCCAGACATGTTCAAACATTTTTAACAAGAGCCAGAACAAGTCACATTGTCACTCAATTGTACCTACACCGATTTCACATTTCTGATAATCCTACTTGTCTGTGGTGTAATAATCATGATGAAGATCTGGAACACATTCTTCTATACTGTCCACCCATAAACCACAAAAGAAGTAAATTAAAATCATCAGTACCAGTTGCAGAAGACACAGCCCTGCAGTATATATTGACTACACCCCAACTCTGGCTACTAGCAACAGGCATCTATAATGAACACCGATCAAAATACCCCTCATTTCTCGTGAAAAACAACAACTGAATAGACTACAGTGGACTATAGTGGACTTTATGTTGTCAGCAAACAGCTGGATACATTAAGACGATTGATTCTCTTGAAAGAACTCCAAATAGGAGGTTTTCAGAATTAAACAAGTCCTATATCTCTGCATGATCAGAGGAAAATGTGTCACACATCATTTTTATAATAAATGAAAACTTACCACCATTCATTTCCACAGCATGTTTGATCCAATATCGATTCCACAAATTCTGAAACCGCTTCATAGGCATAACTTCCATAATAAACAACCGGAGCACAAGCTATAGCGATATTCCTTTCCACCCTTTCCATGTCATAAAAGAGAACAACTAATTTCACAGCCTCCAAATGACAGCTATGCTATAAATACTATAAGCGGGTATAAGTTTTAAAGCTTAATCCGATTCTCAGCACAAGCACTTTCTTCTGGCACAATAACACTTCATTATTATGAAATAAATACAACTAATGTCTCTTTTGCAATATGGGCTACAAATTTATGTGACTGAAAGGTCCAGAGATGAAACAAAATAAAACTCCACAGCACACCATCCAGATCTTTTGTTCTATTGCACGCAGTAACACTATACAGCCTTATCAAGCATAGCAGATAACAGAATGAGTAATGATTGATTGGAGGAAGCTTACTGATAAAAAAATTCATTACATAAGTCAGCTACTCCCCACAGCATTTAAAAATACAGAAAAGGTAAACAGTGATAACATCTGTAACATATCAATGTATTACTCTGCGGAAAATGAAGATAAAACAACACTAAATTATTATCACATCTTTTCCTCGATGACTTTATCAGTATTCTAGAATACAACTACACAAATTATTGATGCACAAACCTTTTAACAAATAATAGCACCTAAAGTTTACTTCATGAACGTAGAGAGAACAAAATCTGTAAAGAAAATCAAGCAGATTCAACACCTTATCAAAGGAAGGGCTACTAAGAATTTTTATCACCCTTCACTGGTTTACTGGCATTCTCCTCAGAAACGTGTAGCCTACTTCTTTATCAAATGACCTACAATTACTGACATTTCCAAATGACATCAAGAAATTAATTTCTCATTTGATAAGGATTTCATTTCAAGAGATCACAATTATTTCATGCCCAAGGAATTACTGGTAATTTAGTTTTCAAGTCCAATACAGAGTGAACTGTAAGTAATGTAATTTATTTCAGGGGGTTATTGTTTGAGATATTTCAAACAGAAAAGTTTAATACAATTTTGCTCGTTTATGCTTCCTTTTCGAGATAAAAATTGTTTTATATGAAACATTTTACAGCATGTTTTGGGAAAGTCATTGACTGAATTCCCAATGTCCTCACTCAGTTTAAGAGCGCAGTGTAATATGATAAAAAATGATTGAAAGAATTTTAGCTTTGTCCTTGAAATATGCAGAAATTTGATGTGAACAAATATAACATTTTAAAATTACTCCATTTTGAATCTTGCGTACACTACTTTTAACACTTGAATAACACTTGAATATAATTAATTGATTAATTTTAGTGTGTTTGTATATTTCGTATAATCTAAATTTAACAGAAGAAATACTGAAATCAGAAGTAAACACTGAAATACTAAAACAATTGTCTTTAGAGACCATTAATATTAGGTACCCTCCACAAAACTGGCTTCATTTATACACCGACGGATCCTTGATCTCCAGAGAACAAGGTGCCGGTGCAGGTGTTACGTGCTGTCTCTTCTCACTTTATAGATCTCTTGGATATGGAACAAGTTTTGATGGTGAAATCATTGCAATAAGTGAAAGTCTCGGGAATCTTCTATGCCACATCAATAAATTTAAGAATGCAGTTATATTGTCAGACTCCAAAGCAGCTATTCTATCAATAGTCTCTAAACACACCTTCATCTCAAACAGCAGAAATAACTAAAATGCTCTCTCAATTAATATCACTCAATAAAAGAATTGTATTCCAATGGATACCATCCCATTGTGGAATCCTGGGAAACGAGAATGCGGATGCCTTAGCAAAGAAGGGCAGCACTGCTACTTACAGACCTGTTACTAAATCTGCGTATTACTCTGTGAAGAGATTTATTAAATCTACATACTTAGACTTCAGCAAACAAAATTTGATAACACAATCTCAAGGGAAAAAATGGAACTCTCTGCATCAAAATCCACAGTTAATTCCCGATTTACCACGAAAATCGTCTGTAGCTGCATTTAGATTGGCAACAGGCCATGATTGGCCAAACACCTGCATAGAATTGGAATATATCAGTCCCCTAACTGCCCATTGTGCAACTCAAACCAAGAAATGGATTCGGAACACCTCAAAATCTGTGCTTCAGTGGCTGACCGTGATAATATCTTTGAAAAATATTGGAGTGCAAGAGGTCAAATGACTTTATTGTCAAACGCCTGGCACTAGAAAACAACAACAACAACAACATATTTCGTATTGTTCTAGTGTGTTGAGTTTTTGGTTCTTGGGTTGTATGTGTAGGATTTCCATGTCCGTATTTATGTTATTGTATGCATGGTTAGCATTGGTTATGTGATCGGCGTAAAACACACCCTGATCAAATTCTCAACACACAGATCAATTTCAGTACACACACACTATTTGACTCCACTTTTCAACACCTTTCAACAATCAAACACATCCACATAACAGGCAGAGAAGCTCAAGATGACGCCGAGATCTAGTAGGCTCTGAGGATGGTGCGTGAAGCACTGAAACAGCTGTAAGCCGCACAAATCTTACATAATTAACACGAGTAAGTCCGCTAGTTAATCAATTAATTAAAATTACTATTCAGAACGAAAAATTACATTTGTTCAGATCAAATTTCTGTACATTTAAAGGACAAAAGTATAATTCTTTCTATCATTATCGTAATACATTGCTCTCTAAAATTGACTGATCATATTGGGAATTCATCCAATAGTCTTCCAAAAACATGCTACGAAATGTTTCATATAAAACAATTTTTATCTCGAAAAGGAAGCAAAAACGAGCAAAATTGTGTTAAACTTTTTTGTTTGAAATATCTCAAAGAATAACCCCCTGAAATTAATGACATTACTTATATTAATTATATTAGTTACTGCGAAACAACATAGAAGAAAATTGTAACAATCGTGAAAACTTAATTTTCTGTTCTCACATTTACTTCATTTCTAAATTATTTAATAGCAGGATAAGTTTCTCGTATACATATTCAACAAGAATGATATTTCTTATTTGCATACACTATCTACAATCAATTCCCAATAAATTAGGAGTAATTACCTTTGTAACATCCATTGCAATTATATTTATTATACCTAAATATAATTTATAATATATAATTCAAATTTACTCCACATTTCATACTCACAGTAATAAACTGAAGCAATAGCTTAGTTTCTCTGCACTCTGGACTTAAGCTTCTATGTTTGAAATCTATTACTTGTCTGCTGACCCAGAACTGTGCTTGGGCTTGGGTTACATCCCCACTTGCAGCCACCAAAACGTTAAAATATGGTGTTCACTTAAATCGGCTACAACTTGCCATTTTAACCTCAAAATCTGTGCTTCAGTGGCTGACCATGATAATATCTTTGAAAAATATTGGAGTGCAAGAGGTCAAATGACTTTATTGTCAAACACCTGGCATTAGAAAACAACAACAACATTCCCACTTGGGTTCATTACCTGGATGGATTTCTACCAAAGTTTTTCCCCAGCCATAAAACAAACGTCAGGTAATCTATAGCGAATCCTAGGCATCACCTCATCTCACCAATAAATTTTATAACTCTTGACTTGTTCCACTTATTGTTCCAAACCAAGAAATGGATTCGGAACACCTCAAAATCTGTGCTTCAGTGGCTGGTCATGATAATATCTTTGAAAAATATTGGAGTGCAAGAGGTCAAATGACTTTATTGTCAAATGCCTGGCATTAGAAAACAACAACAACATTCCCACTTGGGTTCATTTCCTGGATGGATTTCTACCAAAGTTTTTCCCAGCCATAAAACAAATGTCAGGTAATCTATAGCAAATCCTAGGCATCACCTCATTTCACCAATAAATTTTATAACTCTTGACTTGTTCCACATATTGTTCCAAACCAAGAAATGGATTCGGAACACCTCAAAATCTCTGCTTCAGTGGCTGGTCATGATAATATCTTTGAAAAATATTGGAGTGCAAGAGGTCAAATGACTTTATTGTCAAACGCCTGGCATTAGAAAACAACAACAACAACAACAATAACAACAACAACAATATTCCCACTTGGGTTCATTTCCTGGATGGATTTCTACCAAAGTTTTTCCCCAGCCATAAAACAAACGTCAGGTAATCTATAGCGAATCCTAGGCATCATCTCATCTCACCAATAAATTTTATAACTCTTGACTTGTTCCACATATTGTTCCAAACCAAGAAATGGATTCGGAACACCTCAAAATCTGTGCTTCAGTGGCTGGTCATGATAACATCTTTGAAAAATATTGGAGTGCAAGAGGTCAAATGACTTTATTGTCAAACGCCTGGCATTAGAAAACAACAACAACAACAACAATAACAACAACAACAACATTCCCACTTGGGTTCATTTCCTGGATGGATTTCTACCAAAGTTTTTCCCCAGCCATAAAACAAACGTCAGGTAATCTATAGCGAATCCTAGGCATCATCTCATCTCACCAATAAATTTTATAACTCTTGACTTGTTCCACATATTGTTCCAAACCAAGAAATGGATTCGGAACACCTCAAAATCTGTGCTTCAGTGGCTGGTCATGATAATATCTTTGAAAAATATTGGAGTGCAAGAGGTCAAATGACTTTATTGTCAAACGCCTGGCATTAGAAAACAACAACAACAACAACAACAACAATAACAACAACAACAACAACATTCCCACTTGGGTTCATTTCCTGGATGGATTTCTACCAAAGTTTTTCCCAGCCACAAAACAAACGTCAGGTAATCTATAGCGAATCCTAGGCATCACCTTATCTCACCAATAAATTTTATAACTCTTGACTTGTTCCACATATTGTTCCAAACCAAGAAATGGATTCGGAACACCTCAAAATCTGTGCTTCAGTGGCTGGTCATGATAATATCTTTGAAAAATATTGGAGTGCAAGAGGTCAAATGACTTTATTGTCAAACGCCTGGCATTAGAAAACAACAACAACAACAACATTACCACTTGGGTTCATTACCTGGATGGATTTCTACCAAAGTTTTTCCCAGCCATAAAACAAACGTCAGGTAATCTATAGCGAATCCTAGGCATCACCTTATCTCACCAATAAATTTTATAACTCTTGACTTGTTCCACATATTGTTCCAAACCAAGAAATGGATTCGGAACACCTCAAAATCTGTGCTTCAGTGGCTGGTCATGATAATATCTTTGAAAAATATTGGAGTGCAAGAGGTCAAATGACTTTATTGTCAAACGCCTGGCATTAGAAAACAACAACAACATTCCCACTTGGGTTCATTACCTGGATGGATTTCTACCAAAGTTTTTCCCAGCCACAAACAAACGTCAGGTAATCTATAGCGAATCCTAGGCATCACCTTATCTCACCAATAAATTTTATAACTCTTGACTTGTTCCACATATTGTTCCAAACCAAGAAATGGATTCGGAACACCTCAAAATCTGTGCTTCAGTGGCTGACCATGATAATATCTTTGAAAAATATTGGAGTGCAAGAGGTCAAATGACTTTATTGTCAAACGCCTGGCATTAGAAAACAACAACAACAACATATTGAAGCTTGAATGCTAATCTATGAATACAATAAATGAAATGTTGCATTATTGCTCACCTCTCAGTTGGAACGTCGCTGGACGTGAGGCTGGACTCTTCGCTGCCGACGCTGTTCAGACTGTTGCAGTTGGCCTCCCTCTGCCGGCGCTCTTCCCACTGGGCCCGGACCTCGTCCTGCACCCTACGCTTCAGTTCTTGAACTCTCTTCCTTTCCTCTTCTATCACTTGACTCCCTACAAGTACAAAAATTTCAATCAACATGAGCAAAGAAGGAGATGTGGAAGAACTAAAAATAGAAGATAAGAGGATTAATATGCAACTCTGAAGCTTCACCATGTGGTGAAGATGAAGAAAGAGGAGGAGAAAGATGGGGAAAAACAAGGGAAAGACAAAAAGAAGAAATTCTTTACACATATGAAAATACCGAGAAGCTCGTTTATTAATTTATAACACTATTAAACAAACAATAGAAGTTAGAAGCAGAGAATTAAATTAAGAGATTACATTTTTTTCTAAAGGTACGGTCACACGTCGCTACTTTTGCTGAGCAACTTTTGTACTGCAGCTGCAAAAGTTGCGTGTCGTGTTCACACGTAAGCCAAAAGTAGCGCGCTGCACGCTACTTTTCATGCTGCGCAACCCGAGTGCTGCAAAAGTTGCAACTGGAGGTTGCGAGTCTGTTCACACACAAGGCGCTACTTTTGCAGCCGCAGTCATGCTGCAGGTTTCCATCTCCGTGTTGACTTCTCAATATACATTTTGTGGTTATGTTCGCATTATTAAGAAACTCATGCGAAAGCTTACTTATCTATTATTTGCTTTTCTGTCCTAACTAGTATTCAGAAATTGGCATTATGTTTACTATAAAGCTTTTAAAAACGCCTATATACTTAAATGATAACCAACAGCATATTCACATAATCGATGTTGGCAACCCTCCTGTTTAAAACCACGATACGGAAAAAAAAAAAAAAAGAATTATATCGTCAGCAATTATGCTCAGACTGTGTTGTGTATTTAATAACTATTACAAATAATTTATTTTCATCACATCTAACATTAAAATACATCCAAACAATAAAAGTATTATTGGCACATTTGGGTGGCAACACTGGTTGCAACCGCAGCAAAAGTTTCAACAAAACCGATACCAAAAATGCTGCGGCTGCAACCCTGAGAACCCTGTTCACACGTCGCTACTTCTAAGTTGCGCGCAGCATGGAAAAGCAGCGGGCAGCACGTTCGGCAGTCGCTACTTTTCGGGTTGCACCGTTGTTCACACGTCGCAGTACGAGAGTTGCGCAGTTTTTTATACTGCAGTGCTGCAAAAGTAGCGACGTGTGACAGTACCTTAAGTTACAAATCATTTCCAGTATATTCAAGAAATACAATAGATGGCGCACTATGAATAGCCTCCAAACAACTAAGTAATTTATGATTCTTGGCACTAGTCCAGAGGTGTCAGACTGCCTGTTTCAGAGCCAGTTGTGGCTCTAGCTGAAGTCACGCGGCTCCCGTGAGAGCCATACATTGCTCTTATGAAAGAGCATTATGCAGACTACTTTGGCTATGATCAGTGCTGCTGTTTTTGCGCTAATACACATACACACACTTACTTACTTACAAATGGCTTTTAGACAATCTGAAGGTTCATTGCCGCCCTCACATAAGCCCGCCATTGGTCCCTATCCTGAACAAGATTAATCCAGTCCCTACCATCACATCCCACCTCCCTCAAATCAATTTCAATATTATCCTTCCATCTACGTCTCGGCATCCCCAAAGATCTTTTTCCTCTGACCTCCCAATTAATACTCTACATGCATTTCCGGATTCGCCCATACGTGCTACATGCCCTGCCCATCTCAAACGTCTGGATTTAATGTTCCTAATTATGTCAGGTGAAGAATACAATGCGTGCAGTTCTGTGTTGTGTAACTTTCTCCATTCCCCTGTAACTTCATCCCTCTTTGCCCCAAATATTTTCCTAATCACCTTATTCTCAAACACCCTTAACCTATGTTCCTCTCTCAAAGTGAGAGTCCAAGTTTCACAACCATACAGAACAACCGGTAATATAACTGTTTTATAAATTCTAACTTTCAGCTTTTTTGAGAACAGACTAGATGACAAAAGATTCTCAACCGAATAATAACAGGCATTTCCCATATTTATTCTGTGTTTAATTTCCTCCCGAATGCCATTTATATTTTGTTACTGTTGCTCCAAGATATTTGAATTTTTCTGCCTCTTCAAAGGATAAATTTACACTAATAAAAAAAAAGTCCCAACAGAGAATGAAACAACGATGAACACATCGTCATCAAATGCAAAAACAAGGACCACAGATAACAGTAATGGTAAACAGGATGCATAGCCCATGAAGGGACAATGTCAATCAGCCAAATGTCCATCATGTCCATATGCCTATTAATTAACATGTCTCAGGCATGACTTACTGAGGTGGAAGTAGAATGTGACTCAGAAAGTGAAATTATACTGATTTTTCAGAATAAGGCCCGTTACACACTTCAGCAAGAAATATGTAATATGTTTATCAAGCTATAGAAAATGCTTTCCTTTAGCACACAGTAACACTCGAAATAAGGCATAGCTGACATTCATTTATTTTATTCCATAGATCTTACATGAGCAATGAAGCTTAAGATGTGGAACAAGTCAAAATTTTACAATATTACAATTTTTACAAATTTTTACAATATTTTACAATTTTTACAGTTTTACAATTTAGTAATTTTCTACAATTTTTACAATTTTGTGCAATTTTTTACAATATTTTGGCGAGATGTAGTGAGATGAGGTGAGGTCCGAGGATTCGCCAAAAGATTACCTGGCATTTGCCTTTTGGTTGGGGAAAACCTCGAAAAAAACCCAACCAGGTAATCAAATCAAAGGGGTGAAATGAAGTGACGCCGAGGACTCGCCATAGACCACCCGGCTTCAGTCCCACGGCTGGGGAAAACCTCGGAAGAAACCATTGGTGGGCTAGCAATTTTTTTTAAACAAAACTACGTATTTCCCACTCCCATCAGTAACCTAACATAATTGTAGCCTATAAAATTTATAATACGTGAATGAAATTGACCAATAGTATTATATACGTCTTTGATCAAACTACTTTCCGTATGACATAATAAAATTCGTGTTCTAATTATCTATACAGAGATGGCTCCACTATGTAGCAACATATTTCTCATTGCAGTGTTAGACTAAGCTAAGCGGTGTCCACATTACATAGTTCATAGTTCTCGCTGTAGTGTCTAACCGGCCTAAGTCTTATAAACCCAGAACCTCACAGATACTGACTAATAAGAATTAGCAGCTAACTACCTTGCTGTGCAAGATGACGCTGACGGTTTCGCTCAATTTCTTGAAGCGACTCCAGGGTTCTCCGTCCCAAAGACCCTGTGCCAATTTCGATGGGTGCACCTGATGTTACTCGGCTGATTCGGTCCAGATCGTCCTGTGAAGACTGCTTTCTGCTTGTTGCCGCCACATGCTGGGGTGAACCTGCCACCTAACAAAATACACACAATCAAACACTGTACAGCACTTTCAAAAGCAAATTAAAAGTGCAATAATTTCAACTATTTCGTGCGAGATTTTTTAGTATTTGCACCATGCTACAGATGCAGAAACATCCATTTCTTGCACTCTTATCCTACATGTTGGATCTGTTACCAAGAGCTAATCTCCAGTCCTGGTAACAGATACAAGACAGGTTATCCCCTTTCCTTGGCCTCCTGGACAATAGAACTGATATGGAAATTCACAGCTATAGCACAGTATAAATACCCAAAAATACGTGAAAATCTAATATCACGCTTATTTCCATCAACAGTTGCTGAGTTGTATACAAAACTCAAATGTTGTTTCATTTTACGGATTTCGTCAAAAAATTAAGTAAAACTGGCAAATCCATTTACAAACTAGACTATTTTTATATACTGGTACTTCTTGAACCTATATCATAAACTATGCGACTTACCTAGCTCTAAATAATATTACAAGGTCTATATTATTATAGTGAGCGTTTCTCATAAGGGCACTCATAACCTCAAAGAAACCAGCCTCACGAAAGTGACGGAAAACATGTAAAATATTGTGTGAATGTACGTGTAGAAGTGAAGTTATATTTTCAACTATATTATTTCAGTTAGAATCAATCAATCAATCAATCTGGATCTGTAAAAATATTATTCTACACACAGCTATAACTGGTTCTTGCTTTCTCTATGCTTCTGCACTTACAGCAAATACCTTACTATAATTAGGTATTTGCTTACAGGGCCATCAACCTATGAGCCATGAAAACGCGAATAATCTTATGATAGTAAAACTGGCTCAACAATGCCATATTATATTATTAAATGCAAAAGTGCCATATCTAACATGCTAGAAATTTTACTAGTGACTCATTCTTCGGTAATTTGCTAGGAGACGTCATTGCACATAGACCACTTTTACACTAAACTTAAATTTAGTGTATGCAAAGTATACTAAAACCCTAAAATAATGTAAGATCACAGATTCAGAAAAGGTTAGGTTAGGTTAGGTTAGCGTTTTAGTATATTTTGCAAAAACAAATTTTAGGTTTAGTGTAAAAATTGTCTATATGTAATGACGTCTCGTAGCAAATTACCCATTCTTTTAATTTGGTTTACTTGAAATGCGAAAAATAGTGTCATGTGAGATATGTATTTTATTAAGTACTGGTAACTTATGTCCATTTACAAATGTGTACTTTGAATATATCTTGCTAATTGTCAGCAATAATTATGTTGTTTTCTAATGCCAGGTGTTTGACAATAAAGTCATTTGACCACTTGCACTCCAATATTTTTCAAAGATATTGTCATGGTTAGCCACTGACGCACGGATTTTGAGATGTTCTGAATCCATTTCTTGATTTGATCAGCAATAATTATAATTTATGTTGTACATAGTGCATCCTATAATGTTCACTAGTAATTTTGCCGCCCTCTGCACTACGTCATAGATGTCTATGAACGTAGGACCGAAGTCCTCACATGTGCTCAGATGCACTCGTTATGAGTGACTAGTTGGCTGGGATCCAACGGAATAAGCGCTTTACGCATATCATATATATTATTTTTATGTACCGAAGTACATATGGTATGATATTTCCATGCAGATATTCTGCGTCATCATACGATGAAAGAGTAATGGAAAATTCTCTCCGGAACCCAAGAGTTGGAGCTTAATCTGAGACGATTCTGTCCGACGCCGGGGTGGTATCCGGTGTGGCTTAGTGGATAAAGCATCAGCACGTAGAGCTGAAAACCCGGGTTCAAATCCCGGAACCGGAGAGAATTTTTCTCCGTTCCATTACTCTTTCATCGTATGATGACGCAGAATATCTGCATGGAAATATCATACCGTATGTACTTCGGTACATTAAAATAATATATATATCTGCTATTAGTATTGCAATTAACAAAGAGGCTCAAGCGCACAATATGGAATGGTACCTACAGCAAGACTTTTTTTTTTTACAACTTAACCCAATGCTAACATCCTAACTCTGCCTACACTCAGTCATACCTCTTCGCTAGTGTTGAAAGTTCAACAATTACATTTACAAACTCAGATCATTGGTCATTTTACTGGACTTGAGAAAACTGGAATATTCAAGCATTCTGGCCAAACCTGACAGGGATAAAGGGACGTGACTCTGAAAACTGAAACTGTCTCACCCAAATTGGGACATCTGGACACCTTATCTAATTGTGAGATACTAACTGAAATATAGATGAAAACATAACCTCATTTATAGGCCTAGACATATATTTCACGCGTTTTCCATTAATTTCGTGAGAGTGGTTTTTTTGAAGGTAATCAGTGCCTTTGTAAGGTCATCACTGTAATAAGATACCGGTACTTTATTATTCTGCACTTAGGGAAATTACACAGACGTGATGATCATAAATTTATTGTACATGTCTCAAAAATGGCATTTCTCAAGCAGGAAAGTTTAGACTATGAAATAAATAGAGACACATGGAAGTGGATTACACAAGTATCACATGAACGAAAAACTCAGAAGATTAATGGTGAAAACCTCTAGAAAGGTTGCCACAAATAACAAGCTGTATCCAATAGGAAGGAAAACTGTGGGCAGGTCTAAGAAAATAAGAATGGAAAGTCTATGATGGTGAAAAAGATAAGTTTCCTAATTAATGTAGTGAAGAAGATATTCTAACTGTGTTCCGCATAAAAAAGGAAATAAACAAACAAACTTCATAAAAGTACGATCCTTGTGTTCGCAGGCTAATTACTTAGGCTACAGATAAAAAAGATAAAATCAAAAAAATTATTTCAAATAAAAAAAAGGACATAAAATATTTAAGCAATAAAGAGAGAAAAAGAACGTTATAAAAAATACTATTCCACCTTCTGAGCTGCACACATTTAGGCCTACACCACCTTCTTAAATACCATAGTGCACATTGCTCACATAAAATATCTCAATTTACTGGTGATACAAACCTCGTCTGCATCAGATGAACCCTCTGGACTGCTCGAATCAGGCCCTGATACTGTCCCTGGGTGTCCTGACGTTAACTCTGCTAGTTGTGCCTCTATTGCTCTTTGTTTATTTCGACCCTGTAATTCAAAACCAGTTGACAGTTACAATACAACACAATGAATTTTTGTGGGAATTTGAATGTAGGTTCATTTGGGTTTGTGGCATGCTAATATACAGGGCTCTGATTTTATGCTACCAGTATTAACAGTAGGCCTATATATGAAATGTGTTAAAAACTTAATTTTATGCATTGAAAATGCAGATCCCTTAATGAAAGTCCAAAATTAAGTAAAATATATCTGCAAAATTGATATAAATCCACGAAATTACTTCTGTGCCCGGGAGGAGAAAGGTCTTAAGTCAATTTTTTGTGAAAATGAGATTTTTATAATATAAAAAGGAATAAAGTATTAAAAAAAACTATTCTTAAGTCCTTTATTCTGTGTGTGCTCGATTCAAAAAGTACTTAGGACATTTGGTAACGCTCTATAAATCCAGTCAGGAGTCTTATTTGACTTTAACCGTTTTACCAGATTGTAGAGAATTGTTTCCGCTTTCAGAATATATCAAATTCTCCTTTTCACAAAAAATTGACTTAAGACCTTTTTCCTCCAGGTCACAGACTTCATAATCACAATATTAAAAAAAAATAATAATAAAATAACTTTCTTCCAAATAAAACGTGAAAATTTTCTTTATTATATGATATACATGAACATTTCTACATAACTGATCGTTCAGCATTACATGGCATGCAACATCTGGCAACAATATATGAATAGTTTCAGGGATTACTTCCAGGTAGCAGCACAAGCAGACAACAGTCATTTCTCTTTCCCACAACAATGTCTTCATGAGATCAAGAAGGCAGCGTCGTCATCCCCTCACAGTCAAATGAAATTGAATTACGAATTTAATTAACGATGCAAACAATTTTCTCTTAGTGTTAAAGGGATTGTTTCAATAATCATTTAAAAAATATTTTATTATCTTTTAAGTTTCTTTAGGGTGCGAAATGTGCGCAAAATTGCTTGTTTTTATTTTTCTAAAGAAATATTCACGAAATTAAACCATTTTAATGAACGAAATCGGGGTAAAATAATCACCATAAAATCACACCCCTACCAATATAGAGTTCTCAGATTTTTTCCATTTCTGGTAAACTCTCACATGCTGGTATGGTTTTTCTTTAAGTTATATTGGTTTTAAGAAGAGATTTCATTAATTTCTTTATACAGGGTGGAAGTGAAATAACCTTGCAGATTAAAAGGGATGATAAGGTATACGTAAATGAATAGACAATCTAGATATTACATTTTATAATTAAATCCTTGGTTAATTATAAAATTAAGTTTAAAGTTTCAGGAGTCCAGCAACATCGTCGCTAATACACTCTACTTGTGATACAGATGTAAGAAGTCAACGAACTCGGTATGTCTCGGAACGTGAGTTGCTCTCTACCAAAACACTGCCACTTGCTCGCATCATGCATTGACTTGAATTTAGAGGTTCTTAAAATTAAATTTACACGAAAACTGTTCATGCTATTGAAATATGCCAGGAGGGTAAATTATTCTTTATTAGATTTTCTATCGACATGGACAAAAATCACGATCCTACTTGCAATAGTTACAGAGTAAGAGCCTAGACCATATATATATGTGATCTAGGGTAAGAGATTCTTAAACATTTGGGAAGAAACATTTTTTTCTGAAAAAACTATGAACTTTTCACGAATATATATATATATAATTTGAACTGGTAATGGAAATTACGGGAAAACGGCTGAACGGATTTTAATGCGTGACCCCTCATTTTCATGCCTGGCATCCAAAGTTTTTCGGAAAAATAGTAGTTTTCAGTGAAATGTCAATTTTCCTATATAATTTTCCTATTTTCCAAAATCCATCTGTTGTCAGTTTTGAGAACTAATTTTATTGAATCACGGCCGACTTGATTGAATTTCAGAACAAAAAACACACTACAATAAATCGTTGCTTACGAGATTATAATCTCGTAAGCAACGCAATAAACAATAGGCTATTACACGAAGGCCATGACCTGCAGGATTGCCGACATATTTAGAGCTCAATTCAATTTGTTATTAAAAACTGATTCTGCAGTGTATGATTTTCTGAGTACAGCTGTATATTGGATATTCAAATCTACGAAACTTGAGGCGGTTTGATGACATTATTACCATTAGAAATTAAATATTATTATAGTTAGTATCATGATGCGTCTATTCTTCATTAATTGTACATAATATTGACGCTATATTGATGACATGAAAGTTAAACATTTTGAGGTTATGTAAGTAAATGTCGAGAATATCTTAATTTAAATCTTCATTTCTATAATTTACTGAGTGACTGGTATATATAACTACAAAACTTAAGTAAGATAATAATATTGTTATTAAAAATCAAATATTTTTATACTTATTAACCCAGTGGGGTTGGGTCTTTTTCATATACTTAATGGCGGTGTAGTGTAGATATTGATACGTGTCATTGTCTTCAGTATTGGCTCGAGAGAGCGCAAAATTTACAGTTTCTAAGGAAAGATAAAAAGGTATTACTTACTGATAAAATAAGAGGCCTAGAAAATTTTGTAGTCTCCAGATCATTTCAGCAAGATCTCTTAGTAGGATAAAATGATTTTACGCTCTACATTTCAAGTTCTACATGCAGCAGCTATATGAAAATGCTATTGTTCGAAAGCTTAGCAAACCTGACATTTTTTTAACTTTTGCCTAGAATCCACAATGACCTGAAATAGCTACTGCTATTATCCTGACATTGATACTTGCGTTTTCGCGTTGAAACTCAAAAACTGAAGGTGGATAGGTTCAAGAGAAAGTATTTGGCCTAAAAGAATCCATTCTGAGGGAGTATGTTTCATTATTATGGAAGCAAATAACTATCAAAAAGACAAGTATTCTTCATTGAAAATAAATCTGAAAAATTTTTATTTGAACGTCTAATGAACTTAGTTTGCAGCAGCATTTGCTGCACAAGCCACTAGTGATATTATAATCTTTGTTACATACAACATGAGCTATTCGCTCTGAAAACCTGCAAGGCTATGTCACTTCCAATCTGTAAAAATGCAGACGTGAAATTTGAAGTTGCAATTATAATAACAGATGATAAAATTTCTATGACTCTGTATAAAATTTTAACATTTTACTTTTACATTTCACAGAATCCAAGTGTCTGCAGAGGTTGACAATGTCTTACCTCTTCCAGTCTCCGCAAGTAGTTAAGCAGCTGCCTCTCCATGGCTCGACTCTCTTCTTGCGCTGACTGTGCTGCCTCTAGTCTCTGCTGCTCCAATTCCCGTAGTCGCTGACTGCGTACCTCCACCCTAGCTGCCATGTCCACCAGCTCCCGCTGCAGTTCCTCCCGTCCTGCAAGCCATCCTGCCTCCTCCTCCAATTGTCTGAACTCGAGGTCCTCAAATGCCTGCAGAATCAAGCATATGAAACGGTTGACAAATATTTTGTGCGAGATCGTGCATATTTGCTTGGTTTCCGCACAAAACCAATCCACGGAAAGTCTAAAATTCCACATTCAGTATTCCCAACCTAACACACATAACAATTTCCCTCTTCTTACCGCTTAAGTGACATATTGATTTTACTGCTTTAGGCTTTTAACATATTATTTTTAGAGACATTCAATATAGTAATAATTATAAATAGCAAACTTACCACTGCAATTTCACCTAAATTGCACTGTTATTTATTGTTTTTAAATATTTGCAAAAATTAAGTAAACCCTACAACTCCACTAAAGTTACTGCATTCGTGATGCAAGTAACATTAAGGAAGCCGTGAAAAAATCAAAAAGATTCCAGACTCATCACAGACTGGGGGAAAAAAAAGACAGACGTATATCACGGCCTGCTGGAGTATAGTAAACACGGAAAACATTTTAAAGCAACAATGTTGAAGATAGATATTTTTGTTTTGCAAATTTGCCGACATTGAACAGAAACCAAGATGGAGATTTCATTGCAACTAATTAGAAATTCGTCTTTCAGGTATGTAATAAACGATCTTCACACAAAATGGTGTACGATACACGAGCGGTATGTTTTCTTTCAATTCTCGGAAATTAAAAAAGCTCAACTACGTTTCGCTTTTTCAAACTTTTCTTCGAACATGAAAACTTCAACATACCGCTCTTGTAATGCATATTACTATTCCTTCACATCTCAGTGAATTTCTGTGTACTTCCACTTCCACTCTGATATCAGTAAACTGGGCAGTATTTGTAGTATGGTAATATACAATAAAAAACATGTTATGTGGCAATGAGACTTGTACATTATTCTGTGTAGTATAGGCAAGCCCTCATATTTCTAAATAAATAATTTTGTTGTACAGTACTTTATTCTTTTTGTTACTGCTGTTGTTTTTCCTGCATGTACGTTTCATTATTTTTCTCCTTTCCTCTTCACTATAGTCCATTCTCTATTTATTTTTTTTATTTGGTGATTTAACGATGTTGTATCAACTACTAGATTATTTAGCGTCAATGAGATTGATGATAGCAAGATTGTATTTGGCGAGATGACGTCGAGAATTAGTCACAGATTACCTGACATTCGCTTTACGGTGGGGGAAAACCTCGGAAAAACCCACCATGTAATCAGCTAAAGCAGGGATCGAATCTGCCCCTGAGCACAACTCAAGATCAGCAGACAAGCACTTCAGCTGACCAAATTACACTGGTGGCTTATTTAAATTTGCTAAACATTGTAAGTCTATTATAAATTTAAACACAGACTGTTACTTATTATTAATTACACCAAACAACAACCAAACTAAGCTTAAGAATGATATTCATTTCAATTTTCAATATTGATAGAAAATACTGCAGTAGCATGCATTGTTGTCAAATACATTGAAAAGAATGCAATCAAATGACTTAAAATAATAATGATTCTATTGAAGAAAAAAATTAATAACCATCAAATTAAGCATTAAAAATATACCAAAGTAGGGACATTTTACCGTCACAACAGAACCATGTCAGGACATGGGACATTTTCTCTGAAATCGGGACTTTTTTTGACAAAATTGGGATAGTGGCGACCCTATTGGAAAATTATATGACAATTTCTTCCATGTAAACCAGCAATGAAAGCAAAACAAACTACAATGGCAAAAATGTCATAGATAATAAAATTATTGAGCAAATAATCGATTTTAAATAAAAACTGCACTTTATCCTACCATATAATAATATTCAGATTTATAAGAAAACACACAGATTAATTAAGAAAGATTTTAGGAAAAATTTGTCAGAATAACTCCAAATCAGATTACATAATGTCCTCTCGAAACCAATATTTCTTCATGGAAATGAAACTTCGGTGCTCTGTAAGCATGATAGAAAAAGGTCAGAGGTTGCTTATGTTATGTTGTTTCTGTGTTCAGGAGTTGTATTGAAAGATTAAATAAGGTTTTGGAGTCCCAGCCATAGAGGAATCACTATTATATAACCTACAAAGGAACTGCCGAAGAAATGTCTCTTTAGGAGCTCCAAAAAGGCAGCCCTACTAAAAGATTAATTATATTTTGTTGAAATCTAAAAGTAATGTTAAACAATCTCGAACAATGTACAAAATGCAGTGAAAATCGTGTAAAGTATTAGGTTATCAAACCAGAGATATATCAAATATGATTTATGTTTGATCTATTCACGATAAATAAACCTGCAATACATGATGTAAGCAAAATACCGGTACTATACTATGATCAATACATAAATATAGCTAGAATTCTTATTTTTTCATACATGGCCAATTTTCCAGTTTTTCATAATATTTCCTGGCAATTTATTGGCAAATTTTATCACTTTTAAATGTCTAGTATTAACACATCATTCCTGAGGGAAGGTAGCACGCTATAATATTCAAATATGGTTGAAAATTATAATTCTTCCTTATAAAACACCTACCTGCTAGTAAATTAGGTCACTAAATATTTTATCAATATTCCAAAGTGACTAAGATGTAAAGCATGTTTCAAAATAATAAAAATTAATCTTGTATGCAAAGAATTATCCAATTACTATAATTTTATAAGAGAAAGCTTTATTCTACACTACCAGAACACACTAGAAGCATTTACCTTTTTAAACACAACGACAAACTCTCTTGAATTTTACAACAATGATATGTAACTCTTATTCCATAGCCAAATATGATTTAACACTGTAATAGTAATATGCGTTACAAGAGCGGTATGTTGAAGTTTTCATGTTCGAGGAAAAGTTTGAAAAAGCAAAACGTAGTTGAGCTTTTTTAATTTCCGAGAATTGAAAGAAAACATACCGCTCGTGTATCGTACATTATTTTGTGCGAAGATCGTTTATTACATACCTGAAAGAGGAATTTCTAATTAGTTGGTTTCTGTTCAAGAACGGCAAATTTGCAAAACAAAAATATCTATCTTCAACATTGTTGCTTTATTCTCTCTTTTATTTTATTGCTGAAACTCATGTTTACAATATCATGCTTTTCAACTACATTCCTTAATAAACCTATTAATAATATTTATTACATTACTCTACAGGCTTCTGCACTCAAAAGTCAGAGTTATTACATTCACTGCTCAGACATTATCAGTAAACAATGAAGCTAATGAATTTTTCGTACTGAATACGTCGCTATTGTACAAAACGTTTTTCGTATACTGTGAGAAATGTCATATTACAATTTCTTACGCTTGTGGAGTGTCGCCTTCTTGGGTCTATGATCTTCCATGGAGCAGATTCCCTGTTTCTCGAGATATTCCTCTATCTTCAGGTTATCTCTGCTCTCAACTACCACAGAAAGCCAGAGTTTCTGGAACTCAGTATTGCTTTAAAATGTTTTCTGTGTTTACTATACTCCAGCAGGCCGTGATATACGTCTGTTTTTTTTTTTCCCTCAGTCTATAAATGCGAACTTAAAACAAACGGTAAGGTTATGTAATGATTTATTTTTCATTTTAATATTTTAACAATATTATTTATATAACATATTGCAGTAATAACATCCGCATCTGGAATCTTGTTGATTTTTTCACGGCTTCCTTAATGTTACTTGCATCACGAATGCAGTAACTTTAGTGGAGTTGTAGAGTTTACTTAATTTTTGCTAATATTTAAAAACAATAATTAACAGTGCAATTTAGATGAAATTGCAGTGGTAAGTTTCCAATTTATAATTATTACTATATTGAACGTCTCTAAAAATAATATGTTAAAAGCCTAAAGCAGTAAAATCAATATGTCACTTAAGCGGTAAGAAGAGGGAAATTGTTGTGTGTGTTAGGTTGGGAATACTGAATGTGGAATTTTAGACTTTCCGCGGATTGGTTTTGTGCGGAAACCAAGCAAATACGCACGATCTCGCACAAAATATTATTTCCAACACACTAAACATTTTATCAATATTCCAAAGTACGTTTGAAAGTATAAGAATTAATCTTACATGCAAAGAATTATTCAATTAATATAAACAAATAAACCATTACCTTCCGTTCTGCTTCAAGCAGTTCATGCTGCTGCCTCAGTTTATCTGTCAGTTCTTTGTGTCTTTCAGAGTTCCCTGATGCAGCACACTTGGACGCTTCTTGCTCCAAACTAAAATATAACAAAAAAAATGACAATCACGTTTTGCGTTCTAATAATTAGTGCATAATTAAACAGGAATTATGCATATTATTTAATTTAGAAGGAAGTGTTGGGTTATGCAGAATAATTACTGAAACTAAACTTGTTCCATACATATTTCCTAATATTATTAAAAATAGACAAAAGATTATAATGTATAATAGTCATATCATATCATATCATGACATCAGTCATATCATCCATGGAACTTTTAATATCAGTCTATTTTGGACATGTTCATTCAATACTATCATATGGCATTATTACTTGGGGATCTTCTCCAAAAGTGACACAAGTCCTCAAATTGCAGAAAAGAATACTCAAAATCATCAAAAAAGTTCCTATTCGGACTGAAAGTATAAAAATTTTCAGAGAACTAAAAATCTTACCTGTACCCTGCATATATATTTTAGAAACAGTGTGCTTTATTCATCAAAACATAGATTCCTTTAAAACAAATTCAACCTATCATGAGTATAACACCAGAACATCCCAAAACATACACTGAATTACCACAGGCTTACCAGAAGTCTTAACAGCATATCACATAGAGGCAGCAATTTATATAATAAACTTCCACAGAAAATCAAAGAACTTAACATAAGAAAATTCAAAAAAGAGGTAAAGAACATTTTATTAACACATATGCCATTTTGCACAAATGAATATCTAAATTTAAAATTTTAGAATTTAACGTTTCTTGATACTGCCCTTGACCATTTATGTTTCAGGTAACTCAGAGTTGAAGAAAAGACAGGGAAAGCAAAAAGAGAAGATACTAGATAGAACAGTGGAGACTGAAGATCAAGCTTGTCATATATATATATATATATATTTTGCATGTCACGTAATATTAAACTGTTAAATTTATTTAGAATTAAGTCTATTTTTGTATTATATTGTATGTTATGTCATTTTTCTTGTGTACTGACGACGCCATGAATGCTTGTAATTCTATCGGCTAATAAAGATCTAATCTAATCTAATCTAATCTAAACATTCACAGGAACGAAGTATGGCTATCAACAATTCGTTGTTGTTGTTTTCTAATGCCAGGCAATTGACAATAAAGTCATTTGACCTTTTGCACTCCAATATTTTTCAAAGATATTATATTTATCACTTGAGGAATAAGTACAGTATTTACATACTAATTTAATAATATCTCAATAAATATTAGCATTATGAGAGAGCATATACAATAGGAACAGAGGTTGAGGGTGTTTGAGAAAATATTTGGGGCTAAGAGGGATGAAGTTACAAGAGAATGGAGAAAGTTACACAACACAGAACTACACGCATTGTATTCTTCACCTGACGTTTGAGATGGGCAGGGCATGTAGCACGTATGGGCGAATCCAGAAATGCATACAGAGTGTTAGCTGGGAGACCGGAGGGAAAAAGACCTTTGGGGAAGCCAAATGTAGATGGGAGGATAATATTAAAATGGATTTGAGGGAGGTGGGATATGATGGTAGAGACTAGTTTAATCTTGCTCAGGATAGGGACCAATGGCGGGCTTATGTGAGGGCGGCAATGAACCTCCGGGTTCCTTAAAAGCCAGTAAGTAAGTAATAGGTATTTGAAGGATTCAATTACATTAATAATCTCGTGTCCTCTGTTAACGATGACATACAATGGTAACTTGTGTTAGCTATCCACTGCTCACCTGAACACTTCTCTTTCTGCCATCTCAAGCCCCCACTTCGCATCTGCTTGCCTCTGAAGCTCTCTGGTACGACACTGTTCCATCTCCTCATCCAGCCCAGCCACTCTTTCTCTCAATATTGATAATCTTTCTTGTTCTTGTAAGAGTTTCTCATTTTGTGCTTGCCATTCACCCTCCAGAAGGGCCCGTTCCATGTCCAACTACATCGGAAAATAAAACAACAGGCAGAAATCTTATAAACGTACTTCTTTATAGACTACAAGTCTGAACAAAATGAAACATTACAATATATTTAGCTACATCCAAAGCTACTTAGTATTTCATTTACTTTCTAGAATTAAAAACTGCAATAATAATACCTACAGTATACAATAACTTAGGAAGGTCAATAACAACTTCTAAAGGAGGAAGGAGGTACACTTACAAAAATGGTAGTCATTATTTTTATAGACTGCTTTAAGTTCAGGATAACAGAGAGGGTTTGGAATTGAACGGGTTACATCAACTTCTTACTTATGCGGATGACGTGAATATGTTAGGAGCAGTGAGGGAAGTGAGGAAAAAACCAGAGGCGGTATGCTACCCCAAGATTTTCCCCTGGCATACTGCGATTTAAAAAAAGGCATACCCCCTTCCTTACAACATACACATACATGAAGCTTATTGTTTCGTGCAGTCAGTAACGCAAATCTTTGAAGCTTAACATCCAACATATTAAATTTCTTAATAAAATAATTTCAAGTTGCTTCAGTTATTTGCTAGATTATTTTGCAATGTCCATTGAGACTTATCATTTAAAATAATGTTAAAGCTTCAAAGTGCCTTAATTATAAATAAAAAGTCAACAACAAGAAAAATGATAGTCACTAAATTGACAACAATGGCCAGCACAAGCTACAGACCACAGCCTTCTATACTTGTAAGCATTCCAGGGGTTGACTTATCAATTAAACATGTCTAAATACACGTTGAATACAGTTCCTGAAGGCTATGGTTTAGATTTACGAAGCAAACAGATAGTACTCTTTGTTGTGAAGAAATGTATAAACAAATTTTTACGTATCACATTTTTTTGTGATGGTATGTCATTTTTCACTAACGGTATGTCTTCTGGCCATATAAATCAGTGGCGGAATTCCATACCGCCACATACCATTTCACTTCCCTCACTGGTTAGGAGAAAATCCGCAAACGATTAGGAAAAACACGGAAATTTTACTTGAAGCAAGTAAAGAGATAGGTTTGGAAGTAAATCCCGAAAAGACTAAGTATATGATTATGTCTCATGACCAGAATATTGTACGAAATGGAAATATAAAAATTGGAGATTTATTCTTCGAAGAGATGGAAAAATTCAAATATCTTGGAGCAACAGTAACAAATATAAATGACACTCAGGAAGAAATTAAATGCAGAATAAATATGGGAAATGCCTGTTATTATTCGGTTGAGAAGTTTTTGTCATCTAGTCTGTTGTCGAAAAATCTGAAAGTTAGAATTTATAAAACAGTTATATTACCGGTTGTTCTTTATGGTTGTGAAACTTGGACTCTCACTTTGAGAGAGGAACATAGGTTAAAGGTGTTTGAGAATAAGGTTTTTAGGAAAACATTTGTGGGCTAAGAGGGATGAAGTCAGATGAGAAAGGAGAAAGTTAAACAATGCAGAACTGCACGCATTGTATTCTTCACCTAACATAATGAGGAACATTAAATCCAGACGTTTGAGATGGGTATTGAAATACATAAAACTCATGTTACAATGGTTTCAGTTACATGTGTATTTTAAATTGTCACAATTTTAAATTCCAATACGTTTTCAAACTATGTGTTTAAATATATAATATTGTTTGTAATATATGGCTCAATTTATTTTTGACATGTATTAACTAATGTTAATATTAAATTGGTAAGTTATAAGATCGAACATTTGAACATTATTAATGTATTTAATAACTGACTTATCTCAAAATCAAAACATGAATTGTAAGTTAAGTATTCATACCTCACGCAGTAGCTCATCTTCTTGCTGCTCTATATCTGCTACTTTTCTCTTCAGTCCTGACATCGTTGCCAGTAATTTACCTCTCTCTCTTCGTAGCTGCTCTATTTCTCCATAATTCTGAAGAAAAAAAAATTAGCGTAGAACCACTTTTTAACGAATTTCTGAGAGATTATTTATTTTTTCCATAAATAACGGTTTTCCTTAGAAAGAGAGATTATTTATTTTTTCCATAAATAACGGTTTTCCTTAGAAAGAGAGATTATTTATTTTTTCCATAAATAACGGTTTTCCTTAGAAAGAGAGATTATTTATTTTTTTCCATAAATAACGGTTTTCCTTAGAAAGGGAGATTATTTATTTTTTCCATAAATAACGGTTTTCCTTAGAAAGGGAGATTATTTATTTTTTCCATAAATAACGGTTTTCCTTAGAAAGGGAGATTATTTATTTTTTCCATAAATAACGGTTTTCCTTAGAAAGGGAGATTATTCATTTTTTCCATAAATAACGGTTTTCCTTAGAAAGGGAGATTATTTATTTTTTCCATAAATAACGGTTTTCCTTAGAAAGAGAGATTATTTATTTTTTCCATAAATAACGGTTTTCCTTAGAAAGAGAGATCATTTATTTTTTCCATAAATAACGGTTTTCCTTAGAAAGAGAGATTATTTATTTTTTCCATAAATAACGGTTTTCCTTAGAAAGAGAGATTATTTATTTTTTCCATAAATAACGGTTTTCCTTAGAAAGAGAGATTATTTATTTTTTCCAAATAAACGGTTTTCCTTAGAAAGAGAGATTATTTATTTTTTCCATAAATAACGGTTTTCCTTAGAAAGAGAGATTATTTATTTTTTCCATAAATAACGGTTTTCCTTAGAAAGAGAGATTATTTATTTTTTCCAAATAAACGGTTTTCCTTAGAAAGAGAGATTATTTATTTTTTCCATAAATAACGGTTTTCCTTAGAAAGAGAGATTATTTATTTTTTCCATAAATAACGGTTTTCCTTAGAAAGAGAGATTATTTATTTTTTCCATAAATAACGGTTTTCCTTAGAAAGGGAGATTATTTATTTTTTCCATAAATAACGGTTTTCCTTAGAAAGGGAGATTATTCATTTTTTCCATAAATAACGGTTTTCCTTAGAAAGGGAGATTATTTATTTTTTCCATAAATAACGGTTTTCCTTAGAAAGAGAGATTATTTATTTTTTCCATAAATAACGGTTTTCCTTAGAAAGAGAGATCATTTATTTTTTCCATAAATAATGGTTTTCCTTAGAAAGAGAGATTATTTATTTTTTCCATAAATAACGGTTTTCCTTAGAAAGAGAGATTATTTATTTTTTCCATAAATAACGGTTTTCCTTAGAAAGAGAGATTATTTATTTTTTCCATAAATAACGGTTTTCCTTAGAAAGGGAGATTATTTATTTTTTCCATAAATAACGGTTTTCCTTAGAAAGGGAGATTATTTATTTTTTCCATAAATAACGGTTTTCCTTAGAAAGAGAGATTACTTATTTTTTCCATAAATAACGGTTTTCCTTAGAAAGAGAGATCATTTATTTTTTCCATAAATAACGGTTTTCCTTAGAAAGAGAGATCATTTATTTTTTCCATAAATAACGGTTTTCCTTAGAAAGAGAGATCATTTATTTTTTCCATAAATAACGGTTTTCCTTAGAAAGAGAGATTATTTATTTTTTCCATAAATAACGGTTTTCCTTAGAAAGAGAGATTATTTATTTTTTCCATAAATAACGGTTTTCCTTAGAAAGAGAGATTATTTATTTTTTCCATAAATAACGGTTTTCCTTAGAAAGAGAGATTATTTATTTTTTCCATAAATAACGGTTTTCCTTAGAAAGAGAGATTATTTATTTTTTCCATAAATAACGGTTTTCCTTAGAAAGAGAGATTATTTATTTTTTCCATAAATAACGGTTTTCCTTAGAAAGAGAGATTATTTATTTTTTCCATAAATAACGGTGTTCCTTAGAAAGAGAGATTATTTATTTTTTCCATAAATAACGGTGTTCCTTAGAAAGAGAGATTATTTATTTTTTCCATAAATAACGGTGTTCCTTAGAAAGAGAGATTATTTATTTTTTCCATAAATAACGGTGTTCCTTAGAAAGAGAGATTATTTATTTTTTCCATAAATAACGGTTTTCCTTACAAAGGGGTTTACATAAAATGGGAAAGAAAGGCTAATGCATTCATATGGTAATGCAGAATTCCTACATGGAAATATCATATGTAGAGTACTTCGATACATCATAGTAACAGTAACATAGTAATCTGATATAACCTGTTATCTCATTTTGGAATTTTTTGGAAATAAGCTTCTCTTTATGGCTCATATGTGGAGACAAAGAAGAAGACAGAAAACAGAAAAGATTATAAAATGCAATCTGTAGTCAGATTAGTGTAATGTGTAGCTAGTCGGGGAAAGGAAATGGCCACCCTACCCCATTATCTGCTGGCTTAGTTGCCTCATAAGTGGTGCTCTGTTGTGTGATGTTATGTGAGGTTTTATGTCCTCACAACGAGATGGCACTTTTCGTATGGTTTTGTATGCATTTCCGCTAGATGGCGGTTTCGATATTGTTTTCTGTGCATACCCACCAGGTGGCATATTTGTGCTTGCTCTACCGGGTCCGAGATTAACTACCCTAAGTTTAGTTTTGAGACGAGCGATCTGATTCGCCGATTTAATGTTAACGTATTTTTCTTGCTTTGGCTGCCGAGCTTGCTGATTAAGAGGGAGTTCACGACAGGATGCGCTGTGAACGAGTTCTACCAGGACGCATTGAGAGAGAGTCGACGACAGGACGTGCAGTTGGAGAGTGGCATCAGAACAGTGAACTTCGAGTCTGGAGACATCTACGCATGGGAACGGGCGGTGTGTTCGCTCACGCTGGAGTTCGTGCATCGCTGAGTACAAGAAAGCACTTCTATTCATGAATACGTGAGTCTTCAGGTGGCTACATACCGGAACGGACTGGTGTATCCGATCAGAGTGGAATCTTCTAAGAGTGAACCACTACATAGGAAAGAAGGCAGCAGTCTTTGTGATTGGGAATCACATTTTCTATACGGAGTGTCGCGCATACTGCATGTGTGTTGAGTACGCGGCATCGGGCACAGTGGAGCTGACTTTTCTACGCAGCGCTGGACAAGTGGGGCACGCTGTATATTGCAGTTAGTTACGGGTGTGGTGCACGCTGTTGGTGTACTGACTACGCGGCGTCGGGGACGCCGGAGTCGACTTAACCACGGAACGTCACGCACATTAGTTACCAGTTATTTATGGATTGTTGGCGGCGCCGAGGTATGTGCCGGCCATGGGACGCTGGGCACGCTGGAATCATGCTGCCAGGTTGTGGACTGCTACTCAGGCTCGAGTGGTTTATTTCAGGTTTAGTGATAGTGCTTATGACATGGAGGTATGCACTCAGTTTTATGGCCGAGGTGAAAGTACGATTACTCCCGTTAATGCAGAAAGACATGTGTGTGGATAAGTACGCATTCACCGGAAGTACGTGTTGGACTCTTATGGCGGAGTTATGTAGAAGAAGAATGGACGTATTCCCTAGTTGTAGTGTTTGCTACATTTTTGTCAAGACTCATTAGTCACCTCCTCATTCATTTTAGTGTAGTAATATGTATCATAGCTTTATCATTGTTAGTTTTAATATTTCATTTAGTACCGTAAAATGGGGTGAATAGGATCAGTGGGGGTGAATAGGTTCAAAACTTTATTCTTGGTTATAAAGTTTGTTATAAACTGTACTTGAGCGGGATCACAGTCATTGGTTACTATTATTGTTCTGGTAAGCAATGACTGTCTTCCCGCTCAATTGCAGTTTATAACAAACTTTATAACCAAGAATAAAGTTTTGGTCCAATTCACCCGCACTGATCCTATTCACCCCATTTTACGGTATAATAAATTATCATTTAGTTGTTAATGATTTATTATTTATTATTTACTCGCTCCTATGTAACAATGAAACAACTCGGAGATGCTTCGTATAGAAGCACGACCCACGGATCTTTGGGGAATTGGGAACTTAGGAGCTTAGTAAGTCTTTAGATTTAACTATTAGAGAGAAAAAGTATGTTTCGAGATGCTACAGTGGAAGTGAGATTAGATGTAGTGTAGAGAAAAGCTTCACATGTCACAGTTGGTATCACAAGTGAGGTTCAGACCTGACTTCCAACAGTTGACTATACAACAAACAGCAACAACAACAACAACAACTCTGTATATTAAAGAACATTACCTTCAGTCTCACGCGTTGTTCGCTCTCAGTCTTTGTTTCAGGCTGCGATGCCATGATCTTCTGCTCAGGCACCGTTGCAGTAAGGATCCCACTGTCTTGCTTTTCCAGGTCCTTCTTCTCCGTTGTTTTACTCGGAACTTTCGCCTCCACACTCGCTGTCTCTTTCACTTCACCGTTCACCTTTGCGGTCGGTGCAGACACGGCCTGCTTGTTCGATATCACCATAGCGTCCACCATGTCACTCAGCCGCTCCTCCGGACTGCCGTTCTCTAGCGGTAGGATGAATTTGTTCTTCTCGCTTTCTTGACTCTTGCCCTGCTGGGTGGTGGAAGCCGCATCATTGCTGTCAGGTTTACCAGATGCTTCTTGTGTTGCTGTCTTGTTCCGAGGCAGTGACCCGAGGAACTCATAGTCGCTGTTCACAGCCAGTCGGTTTTCTATAACCTCGCTTGTGTCTCTGTTTAAAGGTAATAAAATTATCATATTAAAAATGTATTTATTTATTACACTCCAATTTTACACAGAACCCTGTGTTACCTGAAATAGGCATGTTAGGCTGGGCTTTAAGGAAAAACATTTTGCTTAACCCTCCTGCTACCAAGGTTTTCTACAACATACTACTACGGGGGGGGGGGGGGGGAGTAATATAATTACCCCCATCAAAATCATATACCAATCTTCACTAAGCATTTGGAATATTTAACAATGTATATTATTGACAGAAAATCCACGAACAATTAGAGAAAAACCGGGAATTTTACTTGAAGCAAGTAAAGAGATAGGTTTGGAAGTAAATCGCGAAAAGACAAAGTATATGATTATGTCTCGTGACCAGAACATGGTACGAAATTGAAATATAAAAATTGGAGATTTATCCTTCGAAGAGGTGGAAAAATTCAAATATCTTGGAGTAACAGTAACAAATATGAATGACACTGAGGAGGAAATTAAACGCAGAATAAATATGGGAAATGCCTGTTATTATTCGGTTGAGAAGCTTTTATCATCAAGTCTGCTGTCAAAAAATCTAAAAGTTGTAATTTATAAAACAGTTATATTACTGGTTGTTCTGTATGGTTGTGAAACTTGGACTCTCACTTTCAGAGAGGAACAGAGATTAAGGGTCTTTGAGAATAAGGTGCTTAGGAAAATATTTGGGGCTAAGAGGGATGAAGTTACAGGAGAAAGTTACACAATGCAAAACGCCACACTTTGTATTCTTCACCTGACATAATTAGGAACATTAAATCCAGACGTTTGAGATGGGCAGGGCATGTAGCACATATGGACGAATCCAGAAATGCATATAGAGTGTTAGTTGGGAGGCCGGAGGGAAAAAGACCTTTGGGGAGGCCGAGACGTAGATGGAAGGATAATATTAAAATGGATTTGAGGGAGGTGGGATATGATGATAGAGACTGGATTAATCTTGCTCAGGATATGGACCATTGGCGGGCTTATGTGAGGGCGGCAATGAACCTGCAGGTTCCTTAAAAGCCGGTAAGTAAGTAAGTAAGTAAGTATATATTATTGACTGCGGACCTCAGGAAATGTAAATATATAAAATATTTTTCTCTTTTTAAAAACAAAGAGTGACTAAAAAACCTGTTCCATTTTCTTGAAAACCTATAGCAAAATCAATTAACTTCAGATATGTTATTGGTAACTCTGAGAGAAAAAATATCAGTATAGTTAAACTTTTCTCCTTTCCATTTTAAAGCAAACTCCTCAACACTATATAATTTTGATAAGGTTTCATTTATTTTACTGGGTTATTTTACGACGCTTTATCAACATCTCAGGTTATTTAGCGTCTGAATGAGATGAAGGTGATAATGCCGGTGAAATGAGTCTGGGGTCGAGCACCGAAAGTTACCCAGCATTTGCTCGTATTGGGTTGAGGAAAACCCCGGAAAAAAACCTCAATCAGGTAACTTGCTCCGATCGGGAATCGAACCCAGGCCACCTAGTTTCGCAGCCAGATGCACTGACCATTACTCCACAGGTGTGGACCTTTGATAAGGTGGAAAACAAATTTATAAATAATGAAAGTCAGAATACTGTAACAAAAATTGGAAATATTTTCAGTTATTTGTTCAAATTTATAAATTCGAATACCATCTATACAACCATGAACATTTCCAAAACATTTGTTTATAGTATAATGAAATCCTTAAAAAAAATCGTTAAAAATCGTAAAAATGAAAAAATAAGAAAATAAATCTAATAAAACAAATTTTATTACTTTGTTGAAATTCAAATAGGCTACTCCAACAAAACTTATACTACAATGAACATTTCGGAAAGGGGCCACTAATTAATTATTTCTTTCAAAATCACTTCTAGAATAACCATTACACAGAAATAAAAAAAAATTGGAACCAAAAGTCATGATACTCGTAATATAAATAACAATATGAATAATACTAAATAAGGAACAGATGCATTATAGGGGCCACCCATCATACATTACACGCAAAAAACGGTCAGTGGAAATAATGGTTCGATTATCGTTTTTAGTATTCGATATTCGATAAGCATTAAATGCTACCAAATTAAAAAAAAATGAATAAAAATGATTTAAATAGTTTATTACTAGATGTGATTTTAGTCAGTTTGTATTATATTTTTGGTCCAGGGAAAATATATTTTACTGTTACTCCTGTTATTTCCATTTTGAAGTAGGCTTTAAGTCAACAATATAAAACTGACTGTTAATTTAGAAGTTGGCAACATATTTTATATCGATTGTAACAACAATACATATCGATAGTAACATTCATACCATTCAATCAATAAGGAGATTGGCCCCTATAATGCATCTATACCCAAAATAAAATAATTTGGAAGCAGATATTTTTACATTATGTAAAAATAAGGCAGAAAAGTTCTCAAAATGAAGGAAAATACAGGAGCTGGGAGACTGTTAAGAATTAGGGCCAAATATGGCCCAGGAAACACGCGAAGGTTAGCAACCTTAGTGTAAACATACTTAGCTGAAGGTGCAATGGTTCGAATCCTTGTCCGAGGGCTTTGTGGATGTATTATGGTGCCTGGGGTGTTTATAACCACATTCTCATATGGACTGCGGATCATATTTGTAGGTAAAGGACCAGCTGATGTGTCGTGTGCTGCCATCTCGCTGCCACTGGAATGAACTGTTGGTGACGCTACTGGCATTGCAGAATAGTTCAGCGAGAACGATCTGTAACGGAAGTTCAGAATTACTTCAGAGTCATAATAATATGTGTTACAGATGTTGCAGTCATCCATTGCACAATATAGTGGATTATTGCATAAGTTCGTAGAGTAAATAAATACTTGGTTGCCATGGAAACATGGACAGCAGACGAATGAAATTACAGAAAAACGCTATGAACTTATGCACCAATCCAATAGATTAGAAAATAAAATAAGTTTGAGATAAACAAAATTTGTTACACCACGGCCTTTGACTTTACCATTACACTACAGATACCTATTGTAGTATAGCCTATTGATTGAATTATGTGCTATCACTGATTTCATGTTTGCTGCCTATTATATGTAACTAGTGGCTTGTGCAGCAAATGCTGCAAACTAAGTTCATTAGACGTTCAAATAAACATTTTTCAGATTTATTTTCAATGAAGAATACCAGACATTCGGAAAGTTATTTGCTTCTATAATAATGAAAGATACTCTCTCTCGAGCCAATACTGAAGAGAACCACGCATATAAATATCTACACCACACCGCCATTAAATATATGAAAAAGACCCAACCCCACTTGATTAATAACTTTAAAAATATTTGAATTTTAATAATATTATTATCTTACGTAAGTTTTATAGCTTTCAGTAACATATACTATATATAATATATAGGCGCCACTCAGTAAAGTATAGAAATCAAAATCTAATTTAAGTTTTTCTCTACATCTACTTATATAACCCGAAAATGTTTCACTTTCATTTCATCAATATAGCATTAATATGTATAATTAATGAAAAATAGTCACATCATGGCATTAACTACAATAATATTTCATTAACTAATGGTAATAATGTCATCAAACCACCTCAAGTTTTGTAGTTTTTAATATCCAATACACAGCTGTACCCAGAAAATTACACACCACAGAATCGAATATGTAAATTATTTTTAGTAAGTTAAGTTTTTAATAACCAATTTAATTTGAGCTCTAAATATGTCGGCATTCTTGCAGATCATGGCCTTCGTGTAATATTGTTTACTGTAGTGTGTGTTTTGTTTTATTCTGAAATGCAATTAGCTAGTTCTCAAAACTGACGACAGATGGATTTTGGAAAATAGGAAAATTCTGTTGAAAAATTGACATTTCATTGAAAACTACTTACTTACTTACTTACTGGCTTTTAAGGGACCCGGAGGTTCATTGCCGCCCTCACATAATCCCGCCATTGGTCCCTATCCTGAGCAAGATTAATCCAGTCTCTACCATCATATCTCACCTCCCTCAAATCCATTTTAATATTATCTTCCCATCTATGTCTCGGCCTCTCCAAAGGTCTTTTCCCTCCGGTCTCCCAACTAACACTCTATATGCATTTTTGGATTCGCCCATACGTGCTACATGCCCTGCCCATCTCAAACGTCTGGATTTAATGTTCCTAATTTTGTCAGGTGAAGAATACAATGCGTGCAGTTCTGTGTTGTGTAACTTTCTCCATTCTCCTGTAACTTCAACCCTCTTAGCCCCAAATATTTTCCTAAGAACCTTATTCTCAAACACCCTTAATCTCTGTTCCTCTCTCAAAGTGAGAGTCCAAGTTTCACAACCATACAAAACAACCGGTAATATAACTGTTTTATAAATTCTAACTTTCAGATTTTTTGACAGCAGACTAGATGACAAAAGCTTCTCAACCGAATAATAACAGGCATTTCCCATATTTATTCTGCGTTTAATTTCCTCCCGAGTGTCATTTATATTTGTTTCATGTGCGTCATTCTCGGATAAATTTACTAGTGGAATTAACTAGTAGATACGAAACAGGTTCAAAAGTTCAAGACAAATACAGTACAGTAAATGCACACAGACTGAAAATATGCCGAAAATCAGTATTTCGGTATAAGAGGCGTATTTTCGCCTAACGTATGAATGTTCGTAAGTTGTAATTATTGTGATTAGTGATACTCTATGTCGCCATCTGTGCAGACGCGGCGTCGTAACCAATGAAGACCCACCAACTGATGTCGACCTGGTTGGCGAGTTGGTATAGCGCGGGCCTTCTATGCCCAAGGTTGCGGGTTCGATCCCGGGCTAGGTCGATGGCATTTAAGTGTGCTTAAATGCGACAGGATCATGTCAGTAGATTTACTGGCATGTAAAAGAACTCCTGCGGGACAAAATTCCGGCACATCCGGCGACGCTGATATAACCTCTGCAGTTGCGAGCGTCGTTAAATAAAACATAACATTTTAACCCACCAACTGACGTATAGTTACCGACCGATAGGATGTAATGATTACGGTAAAATCACAGTCTAGTATATATACAGTCGCGAAGCTCAATACGTAGTAAATATGCAAACATTAGATAGTTGCTCACCACTGGAATCGCTAATATTGCCTCATTACACGCAATGCAAAATAGTACCGTCACAGTCTATTGTTTCTAGCACCCTCAAAACTCAAGCTTTATGACTGTATATAGTAGACTGTGGTAAAATCCTACATCATATATATACTATGATCTAGGGTAAAATCTC
The DNA here is from genome assembly GCF_040183065.1 of Periplaneta americana. Lineage (NCBI taxonomy): Eukaryota > Metazoa > Arthropoda > Insecta > Blattodea > Blattidae > Periplaneta > Periplaneta americana. The sequence goes on along the minus strand of NC_091119.1, from coordinate 201,977,125 downwards.
GACTGGGGATATCAAAAACCAATGAAATGGATAATAAACACGGCAGCAGTAAGAGAACTGGACGTTTATCTCCATCACAGACTGGCCTGATGTTTTCTCAGCTGTGACCTTGCCGTTTAACAAACACGCGGCCAAGATACCACAGTTTGTGATTCCCACGAACGTAAGTATCCAATGGGCCAGGATATTAAAATACTTTATACAGGAATGTGTGCCACAGAATGGTGCGTTGTACGAGTTCCGCATGTCGTTATTGTCTGTAGTTTATATCCTATCGCTATCACTCATGGATTTTACACATAACAGGCATTCTTTACAATTATTCTGAGCGTAAGAAATACGACTTACTTCTTTTGTGCCCCTCAATGTGTTGTTAATTAGATAGTGCATTATGATACATATTTTAACAAGACTTGAAGAGGTGAAATGATTAATTGAATAAATTGTACACGTACATCATAATATAATTATCTCCATTATTATATCATTATCTTTATTATCATTATCTCTATTATTATCATTATATTTATCTCCATTATTATAACATTATTATTATCATTCTTTTCATTATTATTATCATTATCTTTATTATTATTATTAACCACAATATTATCATTATCTCCATTATTATATGATTATCTTCATTATCGTCTATACTTGTTAACTCGTTTTAATTTATTTTTATTTGGTATTTTTCATTTATATCTATATCTGTGTTGTCTTTTATTAGGTAGTATTTATTTGTTTTTTTTTTTCATTTCTCATTTTTAATTTGTATTTACACTTGTATCTTGCATTTGTATCTCTTTTATCTCTTTTTTTGTATGTTATATACAATTCTGTGTTTTTTTAAAACAAATCTGTACTGTCTATTGTAATTGGAGCTTTGCCCTTTTATAGACATAAATAAATAAATAAATAAATAAATAAATAAACAAAAAAATAAATGAATAAATAAATAAATAAACAAATAAAAAATAAACAAATAAATAAATAAATCACCGGCGTGGCTCAGTCGGTTAAGGCGCTTTCCTGCCGGTCTGAAGTTGCGGGGTTCGGTCCCCGCTTGGGCTGATTATCTGGTTGGGTTTTTTCCGAGGTTTCCTTCAATCGTAAGGTGAATGTCAGGTAATCTATGGCGAATCCTCGACCTCATCTCGCCAAATACCATCTCGCTATCACCAATCTCATCGACGCTAAATAACCTAGTAATTGATACAGCGTCGTTAAATAACCAACTTAAAAATCGTCGTTATATTCATTATTATCATTATCTCCATTACTATTATATCATTATGTCCATTAGTATGTCATTGTCTTTATTATTATCATTATATCCATTACTATTATATCATTATGTCCATTAGTATGTCATTGTCTTTATTATTATCATTATATCCATTATTATTACTATTATTACCACCACTATCTTTATTATTACCTTCATTATTATTACTATTATTATACAGAAATGTAAAGGTCCACCATAACTATGATTTGTATAATTGGCTGACAAATAAATATAAAATATTATCTTAACTATTACTATTATCATCGTTATCATTATCATTATTATTAGTATTATTATGATATTATTATCTTCATTATTATTATTACCTCCATTATTATTATTATTATTATTATTATTATTATTATTATTATTATTATTACTAATTACTAAGAGAGATTGTATTAGAGATCTTGGTGTTCTACTTGATTCAAAATTATATTTCCATGATCATGTGCAATATATTTATACCCATTCATTAAGAATGCTTGGTCTAATTAGGTCTATAACTTATTCTTTTTCCACTCCTATGTGTTTATTAATTTTATACTATACGTTGGTTAGATCCAAGCTTGAATATGCATCTGTTGTATGGAACTCCATTACTTCCACTGACTCGGCTAAATTGGACAATATTCAAAGAAAATTTATTTCCCTGTGTTCTTATAGATTTTTACCAAATTTCGATTATAACTATGAGACTAATTGCGAATATTTCAATTGCGGTAGTTTGTTCACCAGACGTCAGGATCTTGATTATTTATTTTTTTGTAAAGTCATTAAGGGTGATATTGATTGTGAATCTTTCATAAGCAATATCAGTCTTCGTATTCCTGCTAAGGGTTTAAGATTTCATAAAATGTTTTATAATAGGAATTCTAAACCTCTGTCTCCGGTCTGCAGATGTATTAAATATGCTAATTTGCATGGGTTGAACTTGGAGCCATTTAATGTGTAGTAATACTTTTCGAGTTTTATGTCAGTTTTATTATTTATGCCATTGTTAGATATGTATCATACTATTCTCGTCATTTGCATAACTTACAATATTAATTATATGATTCCTGTCTTCATTTATTTGATTTCATTAATTCATTTATAATTCATTTTATTTAATTGCCATCATTTTAATTATCTCACTGAACTAATTTTATTTTGTTGCATTTTGGTCAATTGAGTAATGTATACTATTATATTGATTGTATTTTCATCTCATTGCCATTTTCTATCATTCATTCTCATCATCATTTGTTGTTTTGTTTCGTTTTGTACCTGTGCTAAACTGTAATTGGCCTTGTGCTGTTGTTTCGCACATTAATATTCTAAATAAATAAATAAATAAATAAATAAATAAATAAATAAATAAATATATTATTATTATTATTATTAGCATCATCATCATTATATTTATCTTTATTGTTATTGTTATTATTATTATTATTATTATTATTATTAGCATCATCATCATTATATTTATCTTTATTGTTATTGTTATTATTATTATTATTATTATTATTATTATTAGCATCATCATCATTATATTTATCTTTATTGTTATTATTATTATTATTAGCATCATCATCATTATATTTATCTTTATTGTTATTGTTATTATTATTATTATTATTATTATTATTATTATTATTATTATTAGCATCATCATTATATTTATCTTTATTGTTATTGTTATTATTAGTATTATTATTATTAGCATCATCATCATTATATTTATCTTTATTGTTATTATTATTATTATTATTATTATTATTATTAGCATCATCATCATTATATTTATCTTTATTATTATTATTATCATTATTATTAGCATCATCATCATTATATTTATCTTTATTGTTATTGTTATTATTATTATTATTATTATTATTATTATTATTATTAGCATCATCATCATTATATTTATCTTTATTATTATTATTATTATTATTATTAGCATCATCATCATCATTATATTTATTTTTATTGTTATTGTTGTTGTTATTATTATTATTATTATTAGCATCAACATCATTATATTTATCTTTATTGTTATTATTATTATTATTATTATTATTATTATTAGCATCATCATCATTATATTTATCTTTATTATTATTATTATTATTATTATTATTATTATTATTATATTCGTTATTAATATTACCATTATCTTTATATTTATTATTATATTATTATTTTTTATTTTTACAATGATAGTACAAATTCACGCTGCTTCACTTGATCCAAGCTTCTACTTCGCTAGCGTGAGGCAGGTCTCTAGTCTCCTACCCGATGACGCTGGTGCTGCTGGTCTCGAACGTGAATATTTCTGCCAGCTCGTCCTCCGCGGCGCCCGTCGTCGCACTTGGGGAGGCCAGCCGCTTGTCCCGAGGCAGAGACCCGTTCGTTTTGATCCTGCAACATCAAAACACCGTCACAATTAATTCAAACGCAGCTCCTTCTTTCATTTTCGACGGTAATGAGATGGAGATAACATCTCCAAGACTGGAGACAGCGCCTTTGACAGTCGAAATTAATCCCGATATATCAAAGAGGAAAGCAATTACAACTTGTTAAATGTCTGCGCACGACATTCAGCAGGAATGTCTCTGCTGTTGTCAGACAGGAGCTTTGAGTTCAGATTGATAATCATACTGTATAACAGGCTGTCTTGCGCTCTAAAGTGCCAGTGAAGCCAAACTCGGTTCCCGACAGGTGAATGAATGAATGAATGTTAGCCATGATGTCCCATGTTGGGCACAGGCCTCCTGTGATGGGGTTAGAACCCCCTCGACAGGGATGACTCAAGTGTACTCCCTTGGTGAGCCTATCCAGGCGAGCTTGTCGTGTATACTACTTTTGTGACATGGTTAATAACCCTTTTAGACTTTAACCAGTCTCAGCACTCTGTTCTTTGTTCATTTTTTTTTCTTGTATTACACATATTATACTGACACTGGCTTTTTGACAAACACTGATTGCTATTTACACTATTTACCTGACACTTTCTCAACACTGACTTTACTATTTACAAAACTTTTCTCACACTTTCACTAATACTGACTTTACTATTTACAATATCTTAACACTGATTACGTTATCTATTTACAATGACCTTCCCTAGTTCTTTCCACAAAACTCTGTTCTTTGCTGTTCTCGACCATTGTTTCCCCGCCTCTTTGGTAAACATGTCAGATCATCTGAGCCGTGGTCTTCCCTGTCTTCTCTTCCCGACGTAGGGGTCCCACATCGTGACTGCATGGTGTAGTCTCGCCACATGTCCACTTCGTTGCCGTGGCTCGTTCTGCTGCGTCAGTAGTGTTCGTCAGTCTTTGTAGTGTTTCGTTAGTCATTCTGTCTCGTAGCGTGGTGCCCAGTATTTTTCTTTGCATCTTCTTCTGGCATGTTTGTATACTTGAGCGTTGTCTCTCGGTCAGTGTCCAAGTTTGGCAGCCGTATAGCAAAACTGGGATTATACATGCCTCTAGTGCCTCGAACTCGAGATTGCGGTTGATTGTCTTGTCCGTCTATATGAACTTCAGGCTCCAGAACGCCTTCCATGCCGATGAAATTCTTCTATTGATCTCTTTTTGGTTTCTTTGTGAGAAGGTAACTATTTCACCCAAATACACATATTCAGAGACATACTGCAATTCTGTGTCGCCTACTCTGATGGGGATCTCCTATGCATTTGTCATCACTTTTGTTTTCGTGTTGTTCATGGTCAGTCCAATGTCAGTACTTTTGATATTCAGTTCCTCAATCATGTTTTGGAGTTGTGGTGCTGAGTCAGCGAATAAGATGATGTCATCTGCGAACCTCGGGTATTAAACTTGTTTTTAAGGGAACTGGGTAGTGATACTGTGCGATTAAAAAAATTCAATACAAAAGTTTAGTTGAATATTTCTAGGCTTCTAGTGCTCAGAAAGGAATAAAAATTTCCAGGCTTATGCAATCAATCATTCTGAATTCAGTGGTATGAAAGACAACCAATTAGTTTCGTATCCAAGTGCAAAAGAAAGGCCCTAACTGATAACCTGTTTTCCAACTTTGCTAAGTGTACCTCATTCTTCAGGTGCACATTACTTGCTACTATCTTCACTCATATACCTTGTATTTTTTTAAGTTATCCAGTATTCTGTATTGTAAATTGCAAAGCAAAATTTAGTTAAATATTTCACCCCTAGTGAAACAGAAAAAAATATTGAATTTTGTTTAAAATTTTTTACAATTTTTTCAATGCATACACATTTTTTTCTCGTGTTATGTGTGTGACATTCTTAAAACCGTAGGTCTACAATGTAGAACACAGGCTGCAGAAAACACTAAAAATTTCATGTAAATTGATTCAGTAATTTCAGAGAAAAATGCACTTAAGTTTGAAAATGTCATGTTATGGAAAACTGTATAAAAAAAAAAAGAATGTATGAATTACATGCACTGCCAAATTTAAAGAGGTCATTTAAAAGGCTTATCTGCAGAAATACCCTCCACAATATTTATATTGTTTTAAAGACCAGTTTTGTAATTTATTTTAAAACACAAAATAAAAAATCGGATTTTTCACCCCTAATCACTACCTGGTTCCCTTAAAGGGCCTTGATGCCTGTCCCTTGTTTTCCGTTTGGGGAAACTGTGCAACCACTTATAGTCGTAGTAAAAGAGATTTACTTTGCAAAAAAAGAGCGATAACCCGGGGCGAACTGGTTCGAGTGAAGTGGTTTTTAAGTGTCTAAAGATGCTCACTCGTACTCCCAGCATATACTCGTATATTTGAAACAGTAATATGTGTGAAAACAAAAAATAATATATATCAATGTCAATCAAATTGATGCCTATAATACTAAAACAAACGAAAATTATTATGTGACAATGCACAATATACAGGCACAGTCTACTATATACAGTCGCGAAGCTCAATATGTAGTAAAAATGCGAACATGGGTAGTTGCCCACCACTAGGATCGCTACTATCACCTCATCATCACAGATCTCTCCTAGCAGACGACAAAATATGTTACACTTTCGTTGTCGGGTTCTTTTGGAAAAATTAACACCTTCCTTCCATTATTGAAATATTAAATGGATAAAGTTCATTTATTATTTTAATGAAGTATAATAAATTCCCCCATAAACTCGAAGATACCTGCAAGAAATAGGTTAATATTATTTTTGTTTGTGCAAAACGAACTGAAATTTACTATAATCGCTTCACTCATTCAAGATTATAGCGATAATGAACTATGAAACCAATAAATATTAATTTTCATTTCCCTTTACAACAATAATATAATAACAATAATAATTGAAATATGAATTAATGGGAGTAACTTACGTGTACCGGTACTTGTAGTGTAGGCTTACGTAGTTAACAAAGTGGGATGAGGTTAAGCAATAGTAATCACACCAGAATTGACGCGCCCGAGATCAAAATGGTCTATGTTATCCAAAGTGAATTTTAAGAAATGTGCAAAAATTTCCTACATCTCATTTATGTAGTGATTTTTCCATGCATTTTACACATCTAAATTAAATCATTATGAAACTAAACCTTTCACAGTGTATAATTTTCAACCCAAAATTGCCAGTGATGCCAATAACTCATTTTCTAAAAAAAAGTCACATAGCCCATTTTGATCTCGGGCGCCTCAATTGGAAATAAAACGTGATCAATAAATTTTATTGTAACAGACTTACTTTTTCTACGTCTCTAGTAAAGTAACAAATAAAAATAGCAATAAAATTAACAGCTATAATTAAAAACATATACTTTCAAAAAAAAAGTAGGCCTAAGTTGTCTGAAAATGTACAATTATTCAAGGAATCAGCTGATACAGACGTAGAATTAGTGCAGAGCTTTTGTTTCTCAGCTGCAGGTAATAACAGAACAGGTTTATTTGACACATCAAATAAAGTTTGAACTGCATTCCAGATTAATTTATTTTTGTTTTCATTCATAAATTGTGTGTTTTCGAAATGAAGAGAGCAAAACTTTATATTATTATAAAGATATGCTCCATTCTTCGTCATTAGCTCTTCCCTCCTGCTGTTTATTAACCACTTTTTGCATCTAGAAGTAAAATAAGAAATAGATGTTAGCATTTTTCTTCACGAGCATCAATGCGAAATACGCATCGACCTAGCACTCGATGGAAATACGACACAGTCGACTCTAAATCCAAAGTCGACAGTGAACAGTCTATTGTTTCTAGTTGCTAACCGCTTGGAGCGCTTTATCGCGAGATTTGCAAAAAATCACCTCAAGCTTCGCGACTGTATATAGTAGACTGTGATACAGGTTTGTCTACACTTGATGCTGCTCTATACTTAACTGAGTCTATCATTTAGTGTTTTTAGAATCATGAAAATACATATTATGACTATCCTTTGTGATCTCTCTAAAGCGTTTGATTGTGTTTCAATAATTTATTATCATAATACACTTACTTACTTGCCTTTAAGGAACCCGGAGGTTCATTGCCGCCCTCACATAAGCCCGCCATTGGTCCCTTTCCTGAGCAAGATTAATCCAGTCTCTACTATCATATCCCACCTCCCTCAACTCCATTTTAATATTATCCTCCCATCTACGTCTCGGCCTCCCTAAAGGTCTTTTTCCCTCCGGCCTGCCAACTAACACTCTATATGCATTTCTGGATTCGCCCATGCGTGCTATTATCATAATACACTGCTCTCTTCAACTGACTGAGCATATTGGAAATTCAATCAATGGGCTTTTCAAAACACGCTATGAAATGTTCCTATAAAACGATTTTTGTGTCGAAAAGGAAGCAAAATCGAGCAAAATTGTATTCAACTTTTTTGTTTCAAATATCTCAAAGAATAACCCCCTTAAATTAATGACATTACTTACGGTGCACCCTGTATATTATTTTGTACTCCTGTATTTATTTATTTTATTGGGTTATTTTACGACGCTGTATCAACATCTCAGGTTATTTAGCGTCTGAATGAAATGAAGGTGATAATGCCGGTGAAATGAGTCCGGGGTCCAGCACCGAAAGTTACCCAGCATTTGCTCGTATGGGGCTGAGAGAAAACCACGGAAGAAAACCTCAACCAGGTAACTTGCCCCGACCAGGATTCGAACCCGGGCCACCTGGTTTCGCGGCCAGACGCGCTGACCGTTACTCCACAGGTGTGGACCGTACTGCTGTATATTATTTTGTACTGCTGATTGAAAATCTTAACACGGATGTTTAACACCAACACAACAATAAAATTATTGTATTGCTATTATTATAACAACAACAATATTATTGCTGTTATTATTATTGTTGTTGTTCTTGTTATTTAAATTTAATAGTAATCTATATAGCTCTATTGATAAATTGTTTGTGTTTGTAATTTGAAGTAGTTTGCATGATATGTATTATCAATTTCTGTATATCACAACTGGTTGAATTGTTTATGCCTTAAATTTAATTAACTTGTTTTGTATTATACATATAGCTCAACTGATGAATGATCGTTTGCGTCTGTAAATTTAATAATCTGATTGGCTATGTATTGTATACTTTTAGTAGAGCCATCGATGTAGCTCAGTCGGCAGACTCGCTGGGCTGCTGATCCGGAGCTGCGTTCGGGCTTGGGTTGGATCCCCCTTTGGTCTTTGGTTTCTTCCGAGGTTTTCCACAGCCGTGGGACTGAAGCCGGATGGTCTATGGCGAGTCCTTGGCATCAACCCCTTTGATTAGATTATCCCCCTTTGATTTTATTACCTGGTTGGGTTTTTCCGAGGTTTTCCCCCAATCAAAAGGCAAATGCCGGGTAATATTTTGGCGAATCCTCGGACCTCACCTCATCTCACTATATCTCGCCAAAATATTGTAAAAAATTGCACAAAATTATAAAAATTGTAGAAAATTTCTGAATTGTAAAACTATAAAAATTTGTAAAAACTGTAATTGTAATATTGTAAAATTTTGACTTGTTCCACATCTTAAAGCTTCATTGTTCATGTAAGATCTATGGAATAAAATAAATGAATGAATGAATGAATGAATGAATGTTGTTCTTTGTCCCTGGAAACTCTGGTCCACTCTTTCCTGACTCATGCTAGAACTACTGTGGAACTGATACAATTTTCAAGCACATTTCACTAACGACAAAGTTGCGAAAACAAAAAATCTGTACCATCCTAGACCTCATAGACTTTCATGACCTACATGCAAGATACTTGGACATTTAAACCTGAACAGAAACAAACGTACCAACAGAGATAACAGGGACATGTAACAGCGTGTAACAAGCATTTAATACAGTGTTAGTGATAATCAATGCAACCTACAAACCGCACCTAAGTACACTCTGTTACCGCAGTTTCATAACGTCGATGTGTTAGATACGGAGATATTGCTTTGATAAATGAGGAGATGCACTTGGAAAAAGACAAGATAACGCTATACAGAATTACAGTTACAGGAACTTCGTCTTGTGCAACACAGCTCTAATGAGTTTTATCAACATTTCCATGACAACTGAGACTATAGCCCTGGAAATTAAATTAATAACAAATGAAATCAGTTTTAAAGTTATTCATGGGCCATAAGATTGTTTTCAAATTGACTCAACATTTTTAGACAAATTCGTGGCACGGAACAACGACGCATCGACAAAACCGTTACATGATGGATGTTTGAAGCGAAGTTATTTGGGGATGGTGGAATTGATGACAGTGACAGATGGTATTAGAATTTGGACGAGATGAATGTGAAGATTCGTCATTATATTACCCGACATTCGCTTACACTTGGGGAAAATCTCCGAAAAAGTTCGGGGTTTGAAAAATAAAAGTTTGATATTTCTTTTGATTCCTGTCTTCATAACCCCCTAATTTAAATTTAACAAGGTGGAGCCTTCTCGTTAACTACTTCATAATCGCTTCCTCATTCCATGCGGCCTAATCTGCAGACAACAATGCAATTGATAGTCGAAACGATTCACACATCAATATGACGCCAATCAGTTGTTTGGAATTGTAATGAATAATAATAATAATAATAATAATAATAATAATAATAATAATAATAATAATAATAATAATATGTCATAACAGAGAATTGGATTAATTTTAAAATTAATACTACAGTTAAGTCCTTTAGAATTACGCTATGTTAAATTCACTATTTGTCTTTATTCCCGATAATCACCAGCATTTGTGTACGAATAATAACGTTTTATTACATTAATATTAAGCTTCATACACGTATTTCGCAGTGTTGCCAATTCAGCGGTTATCGCGCTAGATCTGGCATTTTCGGTGTTAGTTTAGCGGGTAAAATTTATGAAATTTGTATTGCTGATATAGGGATTTAGCGGTTATTTTTAGCACTCACAGCGGCAAAATAATATAATTTTACATTGACAATATACCAATTTAGCGGTTTCTGCACGGCTTCACAGCGGATTTTTAAGAATCGAGTTGGCAACACTGGTATTTCGTTAAGCTTTTACACATTTCACGTGAATCTTTACCAAGTCCATCTGATACCGAAATCACAGATCTACAGCAACACTGCTTTTAACACGGCCCCCTTGTATAAAGATATAAATCGCTGAAATAAAGGAGCATCAAAATACGTTATTCATTTATTAATTAATACGTCATCGCTATTGTTGGAATTGCCTATATAAAGAGACTACATCCCGGATGGCTGGGCGGTTTCTTTTAGGAAATGCTGCGATGCACATGACCGCTAAATATAAAAACAAATGAGCATGGATCCCTTAATATAAGATAGTGCAGGAAAATTACCTAAATAAACTTTTCAAAGGTGAACAAAACGGGTGGGGGGGGGGAATTTTATAAATATGTGAAGAGACGACGCTAGGAAAACTATTCGAGCCTCCCCCTAAAAAATGACCGCAATCAATTTATCGCACAGGACAGCGAAAAAGCAGAAAAATTAAATTCCTATTATGCCACTGTTTTTGGGATGAGGACAATAGTACCACACTTAGCTTCTGTGGAAAATACGGGTCAGTTTTCTATCAAGCCTAGGGACATAAGGAGAAGGATCTCTAAATTGAAAACTCATAAATCAGTAGGACCTGAGGGTATCGCCGGAGACGTACTAAAATTGGGAGGGGAAGCCATGATTCCCTATCTAGTGCGTATATTTGAAATATCAATTAACAATGGTACTGTCCCGCGAGATTGGAAAGATGCAATAGTGGTGCCAATTTATAAGTCAGGGTCTCGCTCAGATACAAAAAATTACAGACCGGTCAGCCTTACCTCTGTGGTTTGCAAACAGATGGAACACTTGATTTCAGCTTATCTAAGGCAGCATTGGGATGACTCAAATTGGTTACATAACTGTCAGCATGGATTTCGGGAGGGCTATTCATGTGAGAGTCAATTAGTAACGGTATGTCAGGATTTAGAAGACGGAATAGATTCCAATAGCCAAGTAGATGCATTGATTATTGACTTTTCACGCGCATTCGATGTAGTCCCACACGATATATTGTTGGTTAAACTACAATCAACAGGGATTGACTTCAGAGTGCTCCAGTGGATCAAGGAATTTTTAACTTGTCGCACTCAGAGAGTACGGGTAGGGGAGGAATTATCGAACCCAATTGAAATTACTTCCGGGGTCCCGCAGGGGAGTGTCTTGGGGCCTCTTCTATTCTTGGCTTTTGTAAATGATCTGCCAGTTAATATCTTGTCTAGGGTTCGCTTATTCGCGGATGATTGTATGGTATACAGGGAAATAAAAAGCCATGAAGATACTACTCTTCTTCCAGAATGACCTCAATAGAATAAACGATTGGGCAATAGCCAACAACATGAAAATAAATTCTCTAAAGAGCAAAGCCATCAGCTTTACAAGGAAAAGAAATAAAATAGTCGCATCGTATACGTTAGGGGGTGAAACCATTCCGGAAGTTAACAAATGTAAATACCTCGGAATAACATTTAGCAGCAATCTCGGTTGGGGGGAACACGTTACGGACACAGCGGGAAAAGCATGGAGAGCGTTACACTTTGTGATGAGGGTACTAAGAAAAGGCTCTGACAAATCCAAAGAGATTGCATATAAATCACTAGTACGTCCAGTAATGGAATATGGTGCTGCATGTTGGGATCCTTACAGATTAGAACATATTAAGATACTGGAAAAGATTAAAAAACGGGCTCTTAAGTGTTGTCGGAAAAATTCACCATTAAAATGGGGCACACTCACGGACAGGAGAACGCGAATTCGATTATGCGCACTGTTCAAAACATACAGAGGTGAGGCTGCCTGCAGAGAAATAAAAAATAGGTTGCAGCCGCCAAATTACTCTTCAAGGAACGACCACTCATATAAATTGAGGGAAAGAAGGCAGAGGACGGACACTGGAAAGTTTTCTTTTCTCAATCGTACTATCAGGGACTGGAATGCTTTACCTGCAGACTTACTAAAGGCTTTACCAACAACCAAAAATGCATTTAAAAATAGGCTTAAGGACCTTACTAATAGACGGTAATTATACACAGTATTTAAAGGGTGTAAATGATATGTTGTTATTGAAGTGTGTATCAGTGAAGAATTATGTTGTGTCAGTGAAGTGTGTTGTATCAGTGAAGAATTATGTTGTGTCAGTGAAGTGTGTTGTGTAAGTGAAACGTGTTCCTGTCAGTGAAGCTTTATAGTTTATAGTGGCAGTGCAAAGAATTTGAACAGTGAAATGTTTTTGAAGTGTTAGTGAAATCAGGATAGAATCAGTGAAATGTGTCTTAGTTCCAGTGCAGTGAGTGAGTTGATAGCGAAATGAGTGTAATGTTGAAAGGTACTTGTGCAGATATGAACATATACTCGTGGGTTTTAGTTCGATCTTAGTTTTAAGATACAAATTAGAATATTTCAAATGTTATTTTAAGTGATCGTTTCATTTAATTTAGTATATTACCTGTTGTTGTTGTTGTTTTTGTTATTAGTATTAATTATTAGTACTATTATTAATTGTATTTTTAATTAATAAGTTTATTATTGTCATTATTGAGTGTAATTAGTTACCACTGCCACCGGGTATATACCCATTGCAGTGTGAATAAATACATACATAAATATACGTTGCGCATTCCATTTGATCAATCTTGTAGTTGAAACAAACCTGGACCATGAATGAACAAATGAAGCTCCTTAACTAATACATTGCGGGCGGTATCGACGCAATTCCCATAAGGGGCAATATTGCAATCCTTGTTGCTGGAACACCGTGACGATATTCTGACAAGATGAGACTGAGGATTAGTCAAGAGATTACGCGACATTCGTCTTACAGTTCACCTGAAGACGAATAATCTTTGAAATGTTAAGAACTACTAAAATAGTGCAATGGAATATGTCCAACCTACAATATTCTAAATAATCCACCATTACTTCCTCATTTAGTTGAATGACACGGTGTGACATCTTTGTAATAGATTTATCAGACAGAGCGCGCCTGTAGGTCTAATATCTCACACGCCAACAATTCCTCAGTGTCATCAGCGATGATGGAGCAAAAGCTGCTGTCACACGACGCCTTCTTCACCCTCTCATGCTGCATTAATGTGTAGACAAGTAATGAAGACCGACAGGGAAATAGACCACGGTGACGAGCCTTCTAGTCACATTACTTTCAATGATGAAGGGCGGAAACATCCTCCCTTCTTACTTGTTTCGGTCTTCGTATAAAACTGTCCTGCATTTCCTGTCTCCGCTGATTTTTCAAGAAAGGGAGCGTGTCTCAATGGAGAGATACTCCGTAGATTTATGGCGGGAGAGAAGACTTTAGTGACGAAACATGATATAATAATAATTATTATTATTACTTACAAATAGCTTTTAAAGAACCCAGTGGTTCATTGCCGCACTCACATAAGCCCGCCATTGGTCCCTATCCTGAGCAAAATTAATCCATTCTCTATCATCATATCCCACCTCCTCAAATCCATTTTAATATTATCTTCCCATATACGTCTCGGCCTCCCTAAAGGTCTTTTTCCCTCCGGCCTCCCAACTAACACTTTATATGCATTTCTGGATTCGCCCATACGTGCTACATGTCCTGTCCATCTCAAACGTCTGGATTTAATGTTCCTAATTATGTCAGGTGAAGGATACAATGCGTGCAGTTCTGCGTTGTGTAACTTTCTCCATTCTCCTGTAACTTATCCCTCTTAGCTCCAAATATTTTCCTAAGTACCTTATTCTCAAACACCCTTATCCTCTATTCCTCTCTCAAAGTGAGAAGTCAAGTTTCCACAACCATAAAGAACAATCGGTAATATAATCTTACTGTGTATTTTAATTGGGGCTTTGCCCTGTTATAGACATAAATATATATATATATATATATGTATATATATATACATATATACGTAAATAAATAAATAAATACGTAAATAAATACATAAATAAATAAGTAAATAAATAAGTAAATAATAAATAAATAATAAATCAATCAATCAATCAATATATATATAAATAAACAAATACATATATGTATAAATAAATAAGTAAATAAATAAATAATTGTTTTATAAATTTTAACTTTCAGGTTTTTTTCAAGAAAACTGGATGACAAAAATTTCTCAACCGAATAATAACAGGCATTTCCCATATTTATTCTGCGTTTAACTTCCTCTCGAGCATCATTTATATTTGTTATTGTTGCTCCAAGATATTTCAATTTTTCCACCTTTTCAATGGATAAATTTTCAATGTTTGTATTTCCATTTTCTACTATATTCTGGTTACGAGACATAACCATATACTTTGTCTTTTCGGGATTTACTTCCAAACCCATCTCTTTACTTGCTTCAAGTAAAATTCCCGTGTTTTCCCTAATAGTTTGTCAATTTTCTCCTAAAATATTCACGTCATCTGCATAAACAAGCAGCTGATGTAACCAACGGTAAGGCTAATATGTTAAAAAAATTCTTCGTTGAGTTCCAAAGTGAGAAGAAAATCATATTTCTTTTTTAAGGAGTCCTTCTCCCTTCTACAGGCAGGATGTTTTCTGAACTACCACAGCAAGTCGTGGGGCTTTTTCACCCCAGCATCCAACATTATATCCCGCTGGAAATGACAGCTGGACCACACGTGGCACGAATAGAAACAGAGAGCCCACGCTTCTGATCATTTCCAGATACATGGGGGAACTATCGACCATCCTCGTTTATAGTGCAACCATTTATTTTGGTAATAGCCATCTGTCACCACGGGGCTCGTCCGTGATTGGCATGGGCCGTGCAGTCACGTGGCTTCACAATCTACGTCATTCTATTGTCATAAAATTACTGTAAAAGGGACAGAAAGTGCATATATCGAGAAGAGAGGAAAATGAGAGGTATGCGAAACTCGTCTTCGCAAGGGTCAAACTAACGGTTGGAAACTTTTACCATTACTCCACAGAAAAAGCCTAAAGCTGGGATTACAATCGACGTTCATTGACTTCACGTTACATTCACAGAGGTTTCGGAAATACTACCGAACTTCCTTAAGTCGAACTTCTATAACTCGATTTTTCGATATCTCGAAGTAATTAATTTCTCGGCGGAATCATACAGGGTGAACCGTAAGTAAAGTCATTCATTTTAGGGGTTATTCTTTGGGATATTTCAAACAAAAGCGTTTAATACAAATTTGCGTTTTTAATTCCTTTTCGAGATAAAAATTGTTTTATATGAAACATTTCACAGCGTGTTTTGGGAAAGCTACTGATTTAATTCCCAATATCCTCAGTAAATTTAAGAGAACAATGTATTATGATAATAAATAATTAAAAGAATTTTGGTTTTGTCCTTTAATTGTGCAGGAATTTTATCCGAACAAATGCAACTTTTCGTTCTGCAAAGGAATTTTTCAGTGTTACATTTGTTCGGATCAAATTTCTGCATATTTAAATGCCAAAACTAAAATTCTTTCAATCATTTATTATCATAATACTCTGCTCTCTTAAATTGACTGAGCATATTGGGAATTCAATCAATGGCTTTCCCAAAACACGCTATGAAATATTTCATATAAAACAATTTTTATCTCGAAAAGGAAGCAAAAACGAGAAAAATTGTAGCCTATTAAACTTTTTTGTTTGAAATATTTCAAAGAATAACCTCCTGAAAGTAATTACATTACTTACGGTTCACTCCATATCTTTAAATAGCACTAGTAGATGTATGTATTACTTTCTTTCATTGGTAGAGAATATTTGCCAAAGTTCTAGTCAGCAATTCCGAGTAAACTGAGAATTCCAATGAAAAAAATATTTTTCAGAAAAATTTGTTTATTATTTGTGTAAGACACAACATTCTAAATTTAAATATTCTAGGGCCGTATTCATAGCCATTCTTAGCGCGGGCTTCCGGTGGATGATCAGCGAACTAACGTTTTTCGTATTCATAAACCAGTGTTCGCGATATATGATAAGATATGAATCCTGTGCAAGTAACCAGTCGATAGCCGGGGCTAGTTTAGCACGCTCGTGTTTTATTTTCAAAAGGAAAGTATTTTAAAAGTTTTATGGGTATTAAAACTAAGTGGTCTTTTATATTTTTTTTTTATTTTACGACGCTGTATCAACATCTAGGTTATTTAGCGTCTGAATGGAATGCCGGTGAAATGAGTCCGGGATCCAGCACCGAAAGTTACCCAGCATTTGCTCGTATTGGGTTGAGGGAAAACCCCGGAAAAACCTCAACCAGGTAACTTGCCCCGACCGGGATTCGAACCCGGGCCACCTGGTTTCGCGGCCAGACGCGCTGACCGTTACTCCACAGGTGTGGACTAAGTGGTCTTGACTAGGTAATAGGTACTGTTTTGTTTCCCTAAAGTTTGCAACACTTATTCACAAAGAGATCAACTGTTAATAAGGAGCTGTTGTTGAAGAAATATTTTGAGGATCTGCACTGTTAATTCCAGAGATCCAGGATCAAGGAACTTTTTACTCTGTACTATTATTTTCTCTGTCATTTATTTTCAGTAGTTTGAGTTAATAACAATTAGCAATCTTACAGTTCAAGTGAATATTTTGACTTAGAAATGTCACAGCTGTTTTGAAACTGGAAAAATGAAGGATATTAACTCATCTGTAACATCCCTGACATGGAAGAAACAGCTATAAAATATTTACCGATTATGTTTTGTGAACTAATTGGATGCCATGAGATTTGCATAGCTTTCACATGGACACTATGAGAATGAATCTCGTTTTTCTTGAGGCAGAGACCTGTGCTTTACACTTTTTGTTAATAAGGTATGAAGTGAGTTCACAAATCTTGTAACATCCGTGACAGAACCTTTTCTTTATTTTCTACAATACATTTTACTGAAAAAAAAATTGTTCTGTGAAATGATACTGATCTCTTATATTGATTATGATAATAAAAGTTGACAAAAGTCATTTCATTTTGAATATATACTTATGGCTTTTAAGGAACCCGGAGGTTCATTGCCGCCCTCACATAAGCCCGCCATCGGTCCCTATCCTGAGCAAGATTAATCCAGTCTCTATCATCATATCCCACCTCCCTCAAATCCATTTTAATATTATCCTCCCATCTACGTCTCGGCCTCCCTAAAGGTCTTATTTCCTCAGGCCTCCCAACTAACACTCTATACGCATTTCTGGATTCTCCCATACGTGCTACATGCCCTGCCCATCTCAAACGTCTGGATTTAATGTTCCTAATTATGTCAGGTGAAGAATACAATGCGTGCAGTTCTGCGTTGTGTAACTTTCTCCATTCTTCTGTAACTTCATCCCTCTTATCCCCAAATATTTTCCTAAGAACCTTATTCTCAAATATCCTTAATCTCTGTTCCTCTCTCAAAGTGAGAGTCCAAGTTTCACAACCATAAAGAACAACCGGTAATATAACTGTTTTATAAATTCTAACTTTCAGATTTTTTGACAGCAGACTGGATGATAAAAGCTTCTCAACCGAATAATAACAGGCATTTCCCATATTTAATCTGCGTTTAATTTCCTCCCGAATGTCATTTATATTTGTTACTGTTGCTCCAAGATATATGAAGGATGTCTCCAATTTTTATAGTTTCATTTCGTACAATATTCTGGTCACGAGACATAATCATATACTTTGTCTTTTCGGGATTTACTTCCAAACCTATCGCTTTACTTACTTCAAGTAGAATTTCCGTGTTTTCCCTAATACAGTTTGAAAATAGTAAAAATGTAACATCTATGACAACTGGAATGGCTGTAGTACTTTTGTGAAACACAATCATGGAACTTCACTGGTAATTAGTAACTATGAAATACGAGCAGTTAAGTATAGGCTATCTGTAGAAAACTCTTTTGCGGAACAGAAACGTTAGTATTTATACTACTTACTAGAGAACTTACTTGTAATGTACAAGCTTATACCTTAGTGGAATAAGCCCCCGTTGCATATCCCTTCAGATGGAAGCATACTAGTTATATAAAACCACTACTTCTATCAAGTAAGAGCAACTTCAGATTACTCAGCGAACAGCCTGTTACAACGGGGAAAACCATTCTTGCAACCAGACCAGTATCAACATCAACACTACCAAGAATACGTTGCACTGATAACTTAGGTTAGTGGAAGCTGAAGTGAAATTAACTTCTGATAATTTTCAAGAGTTGTTGTGACCTGAAGGAAACGATCTCGAATGTAGAGCTGTTCTTCTAATCAAATTAGTTCTCAACTGTGGATGTTAGTTGTACACTTACAGGTTCGAAACTGTTCATTAACAGTGACGTCACAGAATAAATGCTTAAGATAAAAGGAACAGGATTTTCATTCGTCGTTTTGCGTTATTTCTTTTTATTTAGAGGAAAAACGACTTTGTTTCTAAAAATAATTGCAACATCGCAATCAGTAGCACTTGCAACTCATGGAAACATCCCTACCCTGTAGCAATGAGGGAAAATATGTAGACAAACTCTGCCTGCTGCACGCTCAGCTATGCAAAACGCTCTACGACACACGGTACTCTGGCCTTAGAGTAAAGAGCGTCTATATTTCGGTAACAGCATTACAGTTACTGTATTCGTCAAAATTAGAAAACTCGCCTCTCTCGTTACCTAAAGATTGACTCCTATCATAAAGTATAACATTATAAACTTGTTTCATAATATACTATTATTAATACAATAATAACACTTTTCAAAAGGTTTGAGTTTTATATTTTAATAACTTACTTATGGCTTTTATCGCTTTTAAGGAACCCGGAGGTTCATTGCCACCCTCACATAAGCCCGCCAACGGTCCCTATCCTGAGCAAGATTAATCCATTCTCTATCATCATATCCCACCTCCCTCAAATCTATTTTAATATCATCCTCCTATCTACACCTCGGTCTCCCCACAGGCCTTTTTCCCTCCGACCTCCCAACTAACGCTCTATATGCATTTCTGGATTCATCCATACGTGCTACATGCCCTGACCATCTCAAACGTCTTGATTTAATGTTCCTAATTATGTCAGGTGAAGAATACAATGCGTGCAGCTCTGCGTTGTGTAACTTTCTCCATTCTCCTGTAACTTCATCCTTCTTAGCCCCAAATATTTTCCTAAGCACCTTATTTTCAAACACCCTTAGCCTATGTTCCTCTCTTATAGTGAGAGTCCAAGTTTCACAATCATACAGAACAACCGGTAATATAACTGTTTTATAAATTCTAACTTTCAGCTTTTTTGAGAGAAGACTTGATAACAAAAGCTTCTGAACTGAATAATAACAGGCATTTTCCGTATTTATTCTGAGTTTAATTACCTCTCGAGTGTTATTTATATTTGTTAGTGTTTCTTCAAAGGTACTTGTTCCCTCTTTTCAAAGGATAAATTTCCAATTTTTATATTTCCATTTCGTACAATATTCTGGTCACGACACATAATCATATACTTCGTTTCTTCGGTTTGCTTTCAAATCTATCTCTTTACTTGCTTCAAGTAAAATTCCCGTGTTTTCCCTAATCGTTTGTGGATTTTCTCCTA
Organism: Periplaneta americana; assembly: GCF_040183065.1. Taxonomy (NCBI): domain Eukaryota; kingdom Metazoa; phylum Arthropoda; class Insecta; order Blattodea; family Blattidae; genus Periplaneta; species Periplaneta americana. The sequence continues at coordinate 201,956,851 of NC_091119.1, read as the reverse complement.
ACATATTCACGTCATCCGCATAGACAAGCAGCTGATGTAACCCGTTCAATTCCAAACCCTCTCTGTTATCCTGGACTTTCCTAATGGCATAATCTAGAGCAAAGTTAAAAAGTAAAGGTGATAGTGCATCTCCTTGCTTTAGCCCGCAGTGAATTGGAACAGAAGGTGGCTTATACGGACTCTGCTGTAAGTTTCACTGAGACACATTTTAATTAATCGAACTAGTTTCTTGGGAATACCAAATTCAATAAGAATATTATTTAAAACTTCTCTCTTAACCAAATCATATGGCTTTTTCTTGCACGAAAATGACTGAAGGGCATCGAATTAACAGCCGAGTTATCATGGTCAAAATTAATGTCACTTAGTGGACCAAGTTCGAAACTCGGACACACAAACATACAATTGCGTAAGTTGCCTGAACACGTTGAGAAAATCTCGAACTGTGTACATCGACTTCCCGTCCCTCCACAACTGCTAAAATTCTTGTAAAAATTTAAAGTTAAATTCTTGCTCACACTTACGTACAATCCACTTCAGCGTCTCTCATTTCGGTGTATAGAAACTCTCCGAACACGCAGTTCTCTGGTTATTCACTAGGCATGGTTGAACACACATTTATGAACTATAAGCGATAGTCTCGACGCCGAAGTGCCCTCGACATGGACGCGCTGTGCCACACTGTCTGTGCACACTAGACGCCTTCATTTTTCAGTGAATGTGTCATAAACAGATAACAGGCATTATCAACAAGGCCGAGATATCATGAGACAGACACAGTCAAGTTCCATACCTAAGACATTACGAAACACTCGTCCATAGCGCTACGCGGCGTTCGTTTGTAATTATCGTTACTGAGCTAACAAGCAGGTGGCACAGTGTTTTGACCAGGAGCGGGGCAAGTGCCGGGTCAGAAGGTTTTGCTTATGAAAATAAACTCGAGATTAGTATACAGTAATGTTGTAAATATAACGGCATATCGCTACAACAGTTGTACAGTCAATCCTCTCGCAAAACATCGACAGGCGCAAAGCTTTACTATGCTCTATGTCTATACGTAAAAGGGATTGTTGACGAATAGCATCAGGAATACAAGGAGAACAAAAATAATGTAATAGAAAGAAGGGGAATACAAGGGTAACAAGAAGGATACAAGGAAAACAAGGGAATACAAGGAGACCGAGAAGAATACAAGAAGAACAAGGGGAATACAAGAAGAATTCAAGGATAACAAAAGGGATAGAAGGAGAACAATGGGAATACAAAGAGAACAAGTGGAATACAATAACAAGAGAATACAAGAGTAATTCAAGGACAACAAAAGGGATACAAGGAGAACAAGGGGAATACAGGGAGAACAAGTTGAATGCAAGGAGAACAAGTGTAATACAATGAGAAGAAGGGAAATACAAGAGGAATTCAAGGACAACAAAAGGATACAAGGAGGACAAGGGGAATACAAAGAGAACAAGTGGAATACAATGGCAACAAGGGAATACAAGAGGAATTCAAGGACAACAAAAGGGATACAAGGAGAACAAGGGGAATACAATGACAAGGGAATACAAGAGGAATTCAAGGACAACAAAAGGATACAAGGAGAACAAGGGGAATACAAGGAGAACAAGAGGAATACAATGACAACAAAGGAATACAATAGGAATTCAAGGACAACAAAAGGGATACAAGGAGAACAAGGGGAATACAATGACAACAAAGGAATACAATAGGAATTCAAGGACAACAAAAGGGATGCAAGGAGAACAAGGGGAATACAAGGAGAACAAGAGGAATACAATGACAACAAAGGAATACAATAGGAATTCAAGGACAACAAAAGGGATACAAGGAGAACAAGGGGAATTCAAGGATAACAAAAGCGATACAAGGAGAACAAGGGGAATACAAGGAGAACTAGAGGAGGGGTTGCAATATGACGATCAATTCCCAAGTTATGTCCTATACCTAGTGAGGTGAAAGACGTTATCCTGAATTATTTCTCTCCGTCATTCGAAACACCAACCTCAAGTACAATAAATGCTGAAATGCGTAACTCGTGTATGAAGCCTTGGAATTTGTAGTTTTACAAAAATAAGCTGATAAGTACGATGTATAGATTGTGGTAGATGAGCACTGGTACAATCGCACGTAAAAGTACACAGATTATTCATATCAAGGAAGTTCATACAGGGGGGCGAATAATCACCCCTGACTGGCATTAGTAGAAAGGGACGCTTTTGGCAATGAGGAGAAATATCCATCATCCCCTTTACATATCGCACCCTCCCTTCCATATACTACGGTTCCGAACGTCTGGGAATTAATTCAATTTTGCTGTCATTCAGAACATCTGGTGACTAACTCAATTCGGCAAACACTCAACAGGGAACGAAGTAATTCCTATCACATAAGCACTCATGTGTGGACTACATAACTGGAATAGGTATCAGGGCATTGTCGAAGTTAACAACAAAGAAATAATTATTTACTGGCGTATAAATTAAACGTAGAATAATTATATAGGAATGAAACTGCCAGAGATGAATTACTTTTTGCTAGAATAAGAGAACTATTTACAAGAAACCATGTCTGAACGAGTCTCAATTACTGACCAAGTGCCTAGTAAGTTTGAGTTTGAATTCAATTTTATTTCGACAGTCCCTGATGCTAGCAGGTAGCGAATTCCAGAGTCTTGGCAGGGCTATTGTGAAAGAGGATGAGTATGAGGAGGTGCGATGGGATGGTATTGTTAGTATTGTTTCATGGCGAGAGCGTGTGTTCAGATTGTGGTGGGAAGAAAGGTAAGTGAAGCGAGACGACAGGTACGAAGGAATAGAACAGTTCAAGATTTCGAAGAGAAGGAGAAGTGAATGTAAATTTCTTTTCTTATCTAGTTTAAGCCAACCTATTTGCTTCCAGGGATGGGGTAATATGATCATATTTACGAACATTGCTTACAAAACGTACACACAAATTATGAACACGTTGAAATTTCGTTTTGTTTTTAAACAGGAGAGAAGAGGAACATTAATTATTTCTAGCACATGGATAATAGAATATACTTTTCTGCAGGTTTCTCTGATTTGCATGTCCCAGTTGAGATTATTATCCATGTGAATGCCAAGATGTTTCACGGAAGAACAGAAAGGAATATGCACTGTACTTAGTTTAAATGGGGAAATGCCAAGGTGTTTTACAGCGTCGGTTTGCCGTTTGTGTCCTAATATAATTGTTTGTTCCAGTTCAGGATTGACTTTAAAATGGAATTTCTTTGCCCAAGTCGCAATCGAGTCTGTATCTTCTTTCAGTTTGTCTAAAACTCATGACAACTCAAGAATCATTTAAAATATTTCACTGAAACTTTTTATATGCATGTAGTTCTCGAATGTGAACAACACAAAATAAAATTTTTAATGTCGAATGTAGCGTATAGTTTATTTAAAAAAAATTATAAAATTATTTTAGAAAAATTATTTAATAAATTTGAAAAAAATTAAAGAAAAACTGAAATGGCATGTTAAAGATTTTATTGTACGTCGTAGGTATGTTTTTTTAAGTTACCTCAAAACAATAATTGCATCGAAATTCGAATATTTGATTAATTTATCATATAAACGCTGTACGGCTGAACAAAAAAATTAAAATGTTTTATTTAACGACGCTCGGAACTGCCGAGGTTATATCAGCGTCGCCGGTGTGTCGGAATTTTGTCCTGCAAGAGTTCTTTTACATGCCAGTATATCTACTGACATGAGCCTGTCGCATTTAAGCACACTTAAATGCCATCGACCTGGGCCGGGATCGAACCCGCAACATCGAACACAGAAGGCCAGCGCTATACCGACTGCACTAGACTGAACAAAAATACTCCACAAATGTTCATAATTAAAAAATAACTATTAAGTTTTGAAAAACATTCAAATGTCTTACCGATGTGAAGATAGTGCATTATTAATAATAAATATGCCAATTTTTATTTCCAAAAGACCTATAGATTCTGGGAGGAAAAATATTGAAATATAGTACAATAAATACTAGCGAAAGGTATACCTTTCCCCTTAATGGACATGTCTATTAATACTTTATTTTTTAAAAGCCCTACAAAATGTTTACTTTAAGTCTGACGTTCCCCGACCAATAATTTTCCACCTACAGCGGGTTAGGCAGAGTTCTATTATAACCATACTGCACATATTCGATATATTAGTGGCTACATACTTCAGCTTTGTCGGTCGCCATAATTTACTTACTATACTTTCAGTGAATTTTTACTAAATATTACTAGAAACTTATCTTTCAACTTTTTTATCGCTCAAACTAGCGAGTTTGTCAAGGCCTTGCATATCTAACAGGCAGTGATATGTCAAGTTGATAGATTACTTCAGTTGTTTGTCGTCTTTTGTTTAAAACGTTACGTTAGAGCTTATGGGACGATATGATAATACATTTTAGCAATGGTGAAAATGAATTCTGATGTACAGGGACATTATTTTATTTTTACTTCAATTTTTATTGTATCTGCGTTTCTAAATGTACTTGACTCCCACCCCTTTCACTAATGTCCTTGCTAACGTCAGTCACACAAACTTACGGCCGCTGTTGCTAGCAGTGAAGTGAACAGTACAGAGTACAGTGTGTTTCAGAAATATGTTGCATTTTCTATAGAAGAAAAATCTTATATTATTGAAGTTTATTTTCACAGAGGTATGGTGTGTAGCATAACTGAATTTATCTGTGTGGACTGAGCACAAGTGAAGATTAGAGTTACCGAAAGTACGGTACGGTACCCTATAATATGGTACGGCACTTAACAGCATTATTTAAACAAGAGTTTTGTTTTACTGTTTGTAGGTATGAAGGACGATGATGGAAACTGGAATTACAATATAGCCTAGCCGAATGTGAACAACAGTTTTTTTTTTTTTTTTTTTTTTTTTTCCCCTGATTATATCATTACGGAATATTTTCGTAGAAATGTCATTAATCTGGCAGATAAATTTAGAGCAACAGAGTGTACAGAAATGAAGAAAAGTGTAAGATGGCCAACAAAGGTGACAGGAGATTCTGTAGAAGATGCTAGAGAAAGGATGCAGCGAGGTCCTAATAAGTCGGTCAAGAAGTTAGCTGTAGAAATTGGGGTTTCTTACGGAAGTGCTCACAAAATTCTCAGGAATAAATTAGGTTAGTGATATGCTGAATAAAGTGAATATTACATAATGAAAATAACCGCCTGAAGACTTGAGTTTGTGAAAAAAAATTGTTACTATTCTATTCTTTTTTGATAAAATTCTGTAAAAGTAATGATCAAACTGAAAATCGTAACTGCATGTATTTCCCTGTAACATAAAGGATACACTACTTTTCTCTCATCCTATAGCTAGTAAAATGATTTGTTTACATATTGCACTAGTAACACCAAACTCCTGTAATGGAAGGGGGTTACAATGTTTCCGAGTATAGCCAGGTTAATGTTAAAAATGCTGGTAAAAATAAAGTGATGTCCCTGTATAACAACGAGTACAGGGTAAAAATTTCTCCACGGAGTCTCAGTTCATCATAAATCTAATAAACAAAGGGAATAGCGAATTTTCACTTCTTCTGCTACCCCTAATGGTAGAGAGAATGTCATTCGGATACAGCACTTTCTCCAAATTATGAAATATGGGATTAAGGTTTGTTTCAGAGGTGAATTTGCAGGGAATGTCATAAACTGCTCGCTTGGAGTCAAACTGGAATTTAGTAGTATAATCATCGTTTGGACTCTTAACTGCATTAGCTTTTCGTCTTTTCTGACAAATAAGATTTTCGGATAAAGTGCAGTTTGGTTCTAGGCAACTCATATGGTTTTACGACTTTTAGAAACAATTTCTTGAGATAAAATAGCTGTTCAGTATGGTATCCCATGGCAACCGTTTCTCCCAAACTTCGCGGATTCAAAACAAGTCAGGAGCGATGAATTTTAATGACCGATAAAATTCTTAGCAGGGTTTCCTCATAGCTGATACTGGCTTCAGCTTCTGGATCTCATTTTCTTCGAGCCTACTTTCATGGTCACTTCCTTATATTGTAGTGGAGAACATTCTCCTTCGATAACATTCAGCCGATAAGCAAATTACCAAGAATACATATTTATTAGACTTTTCTTGTTTCTTATCTGGATACTGAATGCTTTTCCTTTAAGGGAAATCACTAGAACTGTCGATCAATTAAAAGTTTTTATCAGTTAACCGTATCTCTTTAATACATTAATCGTATTTCTATTCTTTCAAAAATAAAAAAAAATCAAATACCTTGGAGCAACAGTAACAAATATAAATGACACTCGGGACGAAATTAAACGCAGAATAAATATGGGAAATGTCTGCTGTTATTCGGTTGAGAAACTTTTGTCATCCAGTCTGCTGTCAAAAAATCTGAAAATTAGAATTTATAAAACAGTTATATTACCGGTTTTTCTGTATGGTTGTGAAACTTGGACTCTCACTTTGAGAGAGGAACCGGGATTAAGGGTGTTTGAGAATAAGGTGCTTAGGAAAATATTTGGAGGTAAGAGGGATGAAGTTACAGGAGAATGGAGAAAGTTACAGAACGCAGAACTGCACGCATTGTATTCTTTATATAACAGAGCTACTACTACTTACTGGCTTTTAAGGAACCCGGAGGTTCATTGCCACCCTCACATAAGCCCGCCATCGGTCCCTATCCTGAACAAGATTAATCCAGTCTCTAACATCATATCCCACCTCCCTCAAATCCATTTTAATATTATCTTCCCATATACGTCTCGGCCTCCCTAAAGTCTTTTTCCCTCCGGCCTCCCAACTAACACTCTATTGCATTTCTGGATTCGCCCATAAGTGCTACATGCCCTGCCCATCTCAAACGTCTGGATTTAATGTTCCTAATTATGTCAGGTGAAGAATACAATGCGTGCAGTTCTGCGTTGTGTAACTTTCTCCATTCTCCTGTAACTTCATCCCTCTTAGCCCCAAATATTTTCCTAAGCACCTTATTCTCAAACATCCTTAACCTCTGTTTCTCTCTCAAAGTGAGAGTCCAAGTTTCACAACCATAAAGAACAACCGGTAATATAACTGTTTTATAAATTCTAACTTTCAGATTTTTTGACAGCAGACTGGATGATAAAAGCTTCTCAACCGAATAATAACATGCATTTCCCATATTTATTCTGTGTTTAATTTCCTCCCGAGTGTCATTTATATTTGTTACTGTTGCTCCAAGATATTTCAACTTCTCCAACTCTTCAAAAGATAAATTTCTAATTTTTATATTTCCATTTCGTACAATATTCTGGTCACGAGACATAATCATATACTTTGTCTTTTCGGGATTTACTTCCAAACCTATCTCTTTACTTGCTTCCAGTAGAATTTCCGCGTTTTCCCTAATCGTTTGTGGATTTTCTCCTAACGTATTCACGTCATCCGCGTAGACAAGCATAGCTAGGAACATTAAATCGAGATGCTTGAGATGGGCAGGGCATGTAGCACGTATGAGCGAATCCAGAAATGCATATAGAGAGTTAGTCGGAAGACCTGAGGGGAAAAGACTTTTGGAGAGATCGAGACGTAGATGGGAGGATAATATTAAAATGGATTTGAGGGAGGTAGGATATGATGGTAGGGATTGGATTAATCTTGCACAGGATAGAGACCGATGGCGAGCTTATGTGAGAACGGCAATGAACCACTGTACAGTAATTTGCTGAGACGTTTTTGTTTACATTCTCCTCTCATAAGTCTTGCGGAGTGGATGATTGCAATTACACTCACCCACACTCTAGAGGAATGACCTCAAGAAGCATTGCTACTCTTTACAGCGTTGCAACATGTTACATTTCGTATTCTCAAAACTATTGTACTATCAAAAAAAATCTATTTGCAATCATTTTGATCTATTACCTCTGTGAATTAATGTAATAGGTTGCCTTCCAGTCTGTACAATTTTCTATCGCTTCGGTCACAACGGAGAACACGAAACAAAATTAACAACAAAAGAATATTTTGGTGGCATAAGGCAAAGAATTCGATTAGGATGATGTTGAATGCTAGCAAACAATGACGCTACAGTCAAAGTGGGGATTTCCTTTCCTGATGCATTGTCAGGCGATCGAATCCACGCGAGGGTGTCGTGACAAAAGATTCGTTAAGCCCGGGGCAGCGCTGCGGAAACGCTTCTGGGCCGCAGGGACACAGTTCTATTAGCTTGGCAACCTCTGACGTAATACGAATCCTCTCCGGCAGCAGCGAATGTTTCCATCCCATCCCTACGAGGCGGACTCCCATAATTGTTACCGAAGTTTGTACACGACGTATCCAGTTACGAGGCTAGCATTGCGTGAATCTGAAATAAACAACTTTTAATTAAAAAGACTCCTGGCTTTTCTTGAAGTGTGGGACGGCTTATGAAACAAAAGAAGGGGCATTTCCGTGTAAGAACACTTCCAGTAACAACACGGGAATAGAAGCAATGTACTGTAATCATATTTTCTTTTCAACTTCCTGATTATGAGAACAATAAAGACAATGTATTGTTATGTTGCGAAAAATCTACAAGTACAGTGGGTGATCAAATTATTAGGGACACTTGGTAAAAGTAGGAATTTCATCTTCAAATTCAATAATGAGACAATATCAATACATAAAGGTTCTGAAGGAACGGCTTCTTTCACAAGTACTGAATGGTTTCTAGATGCTTATTTTATGTTCATGCACGACTCTGCGCCCTGTCACAAGGCAAACAATGTGACAAAATTCCTTTCTGACAACAAAATTAAGGTTCTGGATTGGCCTGATAACTCTCCGGACCTTAATCCGATTGCAAATATTTGGGAGCTAATGAAGAGGCAAGTTCATCCAGAAATTACCACAAATAAACAATCTTTAATAGAAAACTGATCAATATGTGGCATCACGGCCAAGAAATTAAAAACAATTCTATCTAATGCATTTCTAGTATGCCAAAGAGAGTTAAAGCTGTAATTGCTGCAAAGGGATGTCTGACAAAATATAAGTTTTCTTGTTTATTTCATTCCATATTCATTATTACACAATTAAATATGTAATAATATTGTTTATAAAACACTATTTAGAGTAATAAAGCTTTTCCAGTTGAGAAAACCCAAATTACTTGTGTTTTATGTGAATTTGAAGATGAAATTCCTACTTTTAACAAGTGTCCCTAATAATTTGATCACCCACTGTAAATTCACTCATAGAATTTTTACAAGAAAAACATAATAAAAATTTACTCATATCCTGGTTTTATTATTCTTTTTTTATATGTATTTATTTACATAAGCTTTAACATCTAGGTGAAATCCCGTGTGTTATATCTTTGGATATATCAGTAGGCTGTTGACTATTGGGTTCCTGTTTGTATTCTCGTGTGTTGTAGATGGCTCATTTTCATGTAACTGATTGACATTTTTGTTAATTTAATGATTTTGATAATAGTGATTAAGGCGTGATGTACGTACATTTCTGATCCAGCATTTACCTTTGGCACTGACGGAACCCACAAAAAAAAAAAAAACAGTCAGATTGGTCTGCCACGAGGTTTGAACTCGGCACCTCCCAAATACGAGTCACAAATGTTACCGTTACCGTCTGAGCCACTTCGCTCTTTTTTTAAGTTTTTTTATCTACATTCGTGTGTAAAATAGAGGCTTTTATCCAACATTTTTCAATTTCAAAACTGTAACTACATTTCATAAAAGGTAAAGGAACAGTTGCTATAGTGTTAAAATAGTATAGGGCTTACTATGAAACTAATTTATAATATTATATTTTATAGCATGAATAAAAGCTTGCTAATGAAGTTCAGTAATTTTTACGAATGGAATAACATTATAAACGTGTTACATAAGTTATTTTTGTACGACAGCATTATAAAACAATAAATAAAGAAAATAACATCAGAATGCTGGGCAGTCTGATATCATAGTCTATGAAGAAAGAGGTTACTATGACAACAATGATGTATTAAATATTATAGCATGGCAAATCGTTTCATAATGTTAACTTTATGGCACACGTTATGCCTTCATAGTAGAGTCATGACGTTTTAGTTGTCATGGTAACATTTTACGGCTCTGGTACAATACTACAGCATATTATGCACGATTTTCACTAACGATAAAGACTGTTTATGATGCTGGAGTTAAAAAAAAGTAATAAATTTATATTTTTCATTGAGAAGTAGCTATTTCTAGTTCTGAAACTCTAAATCGGCTATATAAAAAGACGATTTTATACTTCAATAAATATATCAATACTAACGGTCTGTGTCAAACATAACAGGATCGCCAACATATAATCACTCAACAGATGAGCAAAAGTGGCTAATATGGCTACTTTGTTTCCGACTATAATTCTAAATTGGCTACAAAAAGTGGATTTTATACTCCAATAAATATATCACTATCAATGGCCTATATATTTAATAATCAAACAACAGGATCGCCAACATCTGGTCACAGACCAGCCGAACAGAAGTGGTTATATGGCTACTTCGATTAAAATTCTAAATCTGCTACAAAAAGACGATTTTATACTTCAATAAATATATCAAAGTTACAAAACGGGGAAATTTTGTAATGGATAGTCATAATATCTGTTTAAAATCGACAGGTTGGCAGCATTTGTAATCACTTTTCCCCCATCATTCCAATGGGAACACAGCTAACGACACTCCGGCCCCAAAACGGCAAACTAAGGAACTTCCATAATGCTCTACCCTGGCTCACAACAGTTAATACATGCAGTAGCAAGTTGGCTCACCTGTTCTGCTGCAGCGTGGGGGTGGGCGGCGGCTTGCTCTGCTGTCGCTCGCACTGCACCTGCCGCTCGTACTCGGCGCACATGTTGAGGATCTCTTCCAGACGGGCTCGCTCCTGGACCTCCGCCTCCTGCTCGCGCAGACGGGCTTCTTGCGCCTGCAACAACATCCCCAGCTGAACTCGTCTTGTGTAAATAGTTTTGTCCATCAAATTGTCAATTTGCACCAGCACGCATCTGTTCCAAGTCTTCGTCAGCAATAGACTTCTTGTTTGTCGATACAAGACCCTCGCTTGTTATAAGCAGAATGTAGATCAAGGCAGGAATGCTGGCGGAGTCCCGGTGTTTTCCATCAAAAGGTTCACTAACCCTGTCCCTTCAGAGTTTTAATTTTGGAACAACACATTCTTATGGTTTTAGTAACTTTTAAATAGACAGAGTGTCGGTTTTCCAGGCCAGAAATCCAGGTCTGAAACCCGATACGTCCTAAATGACGTCATTTGTTTGTCCCCATACATGTAACACAGTGACCACACTTTTTGTGCTCCTAAGCCTTACATCGAATATGATAAAACGTTATATACTGTAGTTCCTTCCGTCTATAGACTATCAATAAGGCACCGAGTTTTTGTAAATTCTACAATTTTCATAGAAATTTCTTGAAAATTTTACATCAATTAGATACTGCTAAAACATATTGTTATTTAGATAATTGTTCGAAGATAGGTTTCAAGTTCATTGACACAAACTAAGTCAGGAGATAATGGGGTAGGTTGGCCAGTTCCTTTCCGACTCCAATGCATACATCGCCGACTAGCTACATATTACACTAGTCAGACTTCAGATGCATACAAACAATTGTTCTTCCTCTGACACATATCGTCAAGTGAGATGTACTGCCTGATAATAGATGTGCAGATACGGAATTAAAGTTTGTAGCGAGTCTTGATGGAAGTCCACCTGCATGTAGACAACAATTTCGCACGACTGTCCACAAGTAGCATATACACAGGGACTCTTGTTCACTGCACATGCGCAGTGTCTTGTAAGCGAAACTTGCACAATAAGGGAGCTCCAAATTTCATGTCCGTATCTGTACAAATCAGTCAGAACCTCAATAAGAGGATTGCTAATATATATATATATATATATATATATATATATATATATATATATATATATATATTCTGTGTTCTCAAATTTTATGATGAAAAATGTGCCCAGAATATTTTTATTTTAATATAATTTATAATTTTAGTAAACATTTATCTGGGCCTCACATCAAGATAATCAATTTCCTAAAAGTTTAAAATCAAGCTGAGACTTTCTATACTGAAATGTTGTATTGGGTTTTTCCTTGCAAATACTTCAATAAAAAAATTTGACTTACAACATTACTTTTCTTTTTTCTTTTTCAACTTTGCTGCCCAACATAAAAATTTACATTTTACAACATAATAATAATAATAATAATAATAATAATAATAATAATAATAATAATAATAATAATAATAACAACGCCTCTGATTGAGGTTCTGGCTGATATGTACATCTATTATCAGGCAATGCATCTCACTTGACGATATGTGTCAGAGGAAGAACAATATTGTTTGTATACATCTGAAGTCTGATTAGCGTAATATATAGCTAGTTGGCGATGTGTTCAATGGAGGGGAAAGGTACTGACGACCCTACCACATTATCTCCTGGTCTAGTTGCCTCATAAGTGATGTCTCCTTGGTAATACTTATGAGGTTCAGACCCGTCTTCAAACAGTTGACTAAACAATCAACAACAACGATAATAATAATAATAATAATAATAATAATAATAATAATAATAATAACAATAATAATAACAATGCCTCTGATTGAGGTTCTGGCTGATATGTACATCTATTATCAGGCAGTACATCTCACTTGACGATATGTGTCAGAGGAAGAACAATTGTTTGTATGCATCTGAAGTCTGACTAGCGTAATATGTAGCTAGTTGGCGATGTGTTCAATGGAGGGGAAAGGTACTGACGACCCTACCACATTATCTCCTGGTCTAGTTGCCTCATAAGTGATGTCTCCTTGGTAATACTTATGAGGTTCAGACCCGTCTTCAAACAGTTGACTAAACAATCAACAACAACAACAACAACAACAATAATAATAATAATAATCATCATCATCATTATCATTATCATATGTCCACATGAACGCATTTCATTTACTGACCTGTTGGAAATGTGTGTGGAAAGTTTCATTTCCCTAGATGTAGGCTAGCCATTCAAGAGATATCTGATTTCTAGTAAGTTAAAAAAAATCTGATTTGCAGTAAAAATCAGTTTAAGGTTTATAATATGTATTCTGAACATAACAACCACTTGTATGAGATAAAATGAATTTCTAAAGCAGAATAAAGACATCGCGATGAAATCTTCAATACAATATTCCTCATGAAACCGTAAATCTTTGCCACCATACATAAAACATGAAGAAAATGACCAAAATAGCACCGTAACGCGCTCCTTTGGTAACGACTTGTACTAAATTCTACATTCCCATAACACGATTTTTATGGAGATCCTAGTTTTAAAGCTCTGTCACGACATCTCAGAGTTTTACATGACTCCACCGGGCGAAACTAGAAATGTTATTTTTTTATGCAAAAACGTCCTTTTTTTTTTAATAATCGAAGTTTAGAAAGCTGACTAGATCTGCTAGGCTGCGATGGGGCAAGGGTTCGAATCCCTCTTGCATCGATTACATGACTGCATTTCCTTTCGATTTTTTCTCCAACTGTAAGACAGATCTCAAGGCCAATTCTCCAATTTATCTCGTCAAATATCATCTCGATATCGCTGGTTGATATAGCGTCATTAAATAACAGGTTAAAGAAAGAATATGAAATGTTTATTTTCTACTTATGTGCATAGTACATAATATCACTTAAGTATTTTTCTATAGTAATGTCACAAGAGGTCTGAGATTTGCCGATTAAGCCACGAGCGAAGCCAGTGGATTTATCTGGGAAATCTCAGACCTCGAGTGGCATTTATTAGGACTATTTCGCGAATAAAATAAAAATGTAAATAATATATCCCTAAAATTCGATCATAAAATGTTAATAATTGTATATTTATGAATACTTAACCTATTCAGACATTGTGAAGTCGAAACAGATGAATAACGATTACTGCAATAAAAAAAATCGAATGTTATTCAGTAATGCCAATTGAGAAAAGCGAAATACAGATTTAAAAATGTTAATTACATGTACTGCGCTTTTCTCTTGTTATTATAACAGAAATATGTTGTCAATATCTGCTGAAATCATAATTTAATTTAAACATTTTATAGTTAATTATTACAAATAACCTGATTAATACATTAATTAAATGAACAATTGTTATGAAGGAGTGTCATTGTCTTTAGATGCAATGGACATGGAATTAGAAGATGAAGATATAAATGTTAAATGTTATGTTTTATTTAACGACGCTCGCAACTGCAGAGGTTATATCAGCGTCGCCGAATGTGCCGGAATTTTGTCCCGTAGGAGTTCTTTTACATGCCAGTAAATCTAATGACATGAGCCTGTCGCATTTAAGCACACTTAAATGCCATCGACCTGGCCCGGGATCGAATCCGCAACCTTGGGCATAGAAGGCTATACCAACTCGCCAACCAGGTCTACTGAAGATGAAGATATATATGTGGAAGTAGGATTTCGCACTTTATTTAATTCAATGGATTCATGCTCATTGATTTACGTGGAAACAGTTGGCGACATTGACTAAACAAAAGAACGACAATGCGATAAATCGAACTGCAGAAATTATCGCGATGTATGACTGTGATTGGTTAGAATTCAAAATTTCATTACACTTCATTGGCCGAAAATGGAATGACGTCATATAAACGAAATAGTCTTCAATAACAGCTCAGGAAGTGTGACAAAGTAGCTGAATTGTTGCGAAATGTGTAAAAGGTCTATAATGACACCAACATTTTTTTTTTCCTTAGAATTTATAATGTTCAGTTTTCGAGGTGTTACTTCGTGTCCCAGACGAGCAAGTGCCTAGAGGGCCTTCACAGCATACGTGTCATAAGATTCATATAATTATCACATGTAAGTGGATATACAAGGCAGTAGCTTCGGGTGAATTGCGTTTGGTACACGCTTGTCGGAAGGCGTGAAGAACCTGAACAATTACACGAACAGTCACTCTATAAAGCAACTGGACAGAGACCCGTGGTATGCCGTCACCAAGCTCTGTGTGATCTTAGCTATAAAAGTTTTTTCTTAAGACTCACCGCAATATTGCCAGACGTGCAATCGTTATCACATTTCTACTGTTAAACTACTCAATATCAATCACGTGAAACACTGGCGACGATTTTGAAATCGTGGTCATAATAGGCCTACATATTACGTCATTCAGAAATTTAAGTTGCTACATGTGCTACACGTATGTAGTATTTCTTGACCTAAAAAAAAGGCATTCGACAAAGTGATATGGCATTGTTAGCAGAAGAGGAGACGATACTAAGGGATATGCTACTGGAGCTAAATGACAGCTG
Organism: Periplaneta americana; assembly: GCF_040183065.1. Taxonomy (NCBI): domain Eukaryota; kingdom Metazoa; phylum Arthropoda; class Insecta; order Blattodea; family Blattidae; genus Periplaneta; species Periplaneta americana. The sequence goes on along the minus strand of NC_091119.1, from coordinate 201,941,478 downwards.
TGAGCAGTATGGGATGAAGATAAATGCAAACAAGACGAAGACCATGGTTATAGGGAGGAAAATAAAGAAGGTAAACTGGCGATTTCTAAATGAGGCAGTAGAGCAAGTGGACAGCTTCAGATACTTGGGGTGTACTATAAGCAGTAACATGAGCTGCTGCCAGGAAGTCAAAAGGAGGATAGCAATGGCAAACGAAATACATACAGTTCATTGAAATTAAACTTTGTCTCTTGGAACATAATAATAATAATAATAATAATAATAATAATAATAATAATAATAATGATAGTAACGACAAAAATAATACCCAAGGAAAAACAATAAGAATACGAATAAAACAACAATAATAATAACAATAATAAAATAATAATCATAATAATAATGACAATAACAATAATAGTAATAATTACAAAAATAATGATAACAGCAATAATAATAATGATTTTAGTAATAGTAATAATAATAACAATAATAATAATAATTTTTCATTTTTTTATTTTATTTTATTTATTTAGAATATTAACGTGCAAAACAACAGCACAAGGCCAATTACAGTTTAGCACGATACAAAACAGAACAAAACAACAAATGATGATGAGAATGAATGATAGAAAATGGCAGTGATAATAATAATAATAATAATAATAATAATAATAATAATGATGATAATTATAACAGTAAGAGTAATGATAATAATGAGAACAATAAGAATAAGAATGATGGTAATCATGACAAAAATAATAATGGGAATAACGATAATAGTAATAATAATTACAATAATAATGATAATAACAGTAATAATAATGATGATAATAGTACTTACTTACTTACTTACTAGCTTTTAAGGAACCCGGAGGTTCATTGCCGTCCTCACATAAGCCCGCCATCGGTTCCTATCCTGTACAAGATTAATCCAGTCTCTATCATCCTATCCCACGTCCCTCAAATCCATTTTAATATTATCTTCCCATCTACGTCTCGGCCTCCCCAAAGGTCTTTTTCCCTCCGGTCTCCCAACTAACACTCTATATGCATTTCTGGATTCGCCCATACGTGCTACATGCCCTGCCCATCTCAAACGTCTGGATCTAATGTTCCTAATTATGTCAGGTGAAGAATACAATGTGTGCAGCTCTGCGTTGTGTAACTTTCTCCATTCTCCTGTAACTTCATCCCTCTTAGCCCCAAATATTTTCCTAAGCACATTATTCTCAAACAGCCTTAACCTATGTTCCTCTCTCAAAGTGAGAGTCCAAGTTTCACAGAACAACCGGTAATATAACTGTTTTATAAATTCTAACTTTCAGATTTTTTGACAGCAGACTAGATGATAAAAGCTTCTCAACCGAATAATAACAGGCATTTCCCATATTTATTCTGTGTTTAATTTCCTCCCGAGTATCATTTATATTTGTTACTGTTGCTCCTAGATATTTGAACTTCTCCACCTCTTTAAAAGATTAATTTGCAATTTTTATATTTCCATTTCGTACAATATTCTGGTCACGAGACATAATCATATACTTTGTCTTTTCGGGATTTACTTCGAAACCTATCTCTTTACTTGCTTCAAGTAGAATTCCCGCGTTTTGCCTAATCGTTTGTGGATTTTCTCCTAACATATTCACGTCATCAGCATAGACAAGAAGCTGATGTAACCCGTTCAATTCCAAACCCTCTCTGTTATCCTGGACTTTACTAATGGCATATTCTAGTTGCTGTTGACGTGCCAGAGAATCAGTCCCATTCCGAAGCTTAATAACGATGATAATAGTAATAGTAATAATAATCTTAATAATGATGACAATAATAATAATAGCGTACAAATCGTCGTCCACCTGGATTACAGTTGCAGGAGTGCACACAAGTTTCACGGCGGGCTGCAGTAAAGAACAAACGCTGACTCAACAAGGGCCCGCCCAGCTTTGCATCAGCCTCAGCTTCCCGTAATGCAAGCCATTACGTGTGGAATGCGAGAAATGTCGCCAATTAATTCCACCGGCCGAGTAATAGAGCCATCAGCAATTCCATCTGGTAACGCGACGCAGATGGGATTTCGCGTGCTATTACCGGCCGGAAGCCACGAGACATTTAACCCGGGATAATCGGATCCGAACCAACGCCTCAGCACCACAAAATTCACGTCATATTCCTTCACCCGGCTCCATAGACTCATTGACTTAATGAAATACTTAATTTCGGTTAATTTTATTAACTTTATTTAACCCATTTCTATAAATTCACCCATTCGGTCTATTATTTCGCTGAGTTTATTCAATTATTACATACTAGCCGTACCCGTGCGCTCTGCTGCACCCGTTAGAAATAAATATAAAGTAATTACATAATTAAAATAGGACGTTTCATCCAGGGAACATTTGTGTTTGATAGAAGGATAAATCGTTTAAAACGTTACTTAATTTAAATTGTATTTAAATTATTAAAATGGGGTCATTTTCGTCCAGAGAGCACTCGTTTGAAGCAATGACAATTCCTTCACGTTTCTTATTTGTTATTACATGCAACCATAGTTTAATGAATGTACAAAATAGCCTATTAAGTTTTCTGTGTATGAGAAGCTATTTTAATCTCACCTGTCCTCGATTCACTCAGAAGTTACTGTAATAACATTATCCATCCAGAGCAACTACACTTTCCAATGGTGAATTAATAATTAATTATACAAATCGGTTAATTTAACATCCGTTATTACTTCATACAAACACAGAAACATTATCTGTAGGCTATCTTTCATAGCTTTCGATTGTTGCTATCCAAGGCCCCTTATAGACGAAGTCATTTGTTTTTTAATTCATTACACGGCCTTAGATGGCAGTTATTTTAATTTTAAAACTCATTTATCTCATTAAATATCAGCCCTATCAAAATTTTTCAAGGAATAAAACTTATCGGAAATTATTTTTAAAGAAACGTTTGTTATGTAACATTTTTCACAAAAATCAATAATAAGCGAGATATTTCGATTTATTTAATTCAGGCCTCCTTATAACCCCCTTTTTAAATAATGTATTTTGAATGCCATATAGCCTAAAATCTAAGTTACAACGAACTTAATATATATTACAATTTTCATCGATATCCGTCCAGCCATTATCGCGTGAAAAGGTAACAAACATACAGACAGACAGACAGACATACAAACAAAAATTTCAAAAAAGCGATTTTCGGTTTCAGGGTGTTTAATTATATATGTTAGGACCAATTATTTTTGGAAAATCGAAAATTACCAGAAAAATTTCGGCTACAGATTTATTATTAGTATAGATTAATTTACGGTCTCACTAATAAAAACTCTAACTCAGTCATTTAACTGTCTTATACAGTGAATAGCTCGTTTATAAGTCGTGTGTAACTATTATAGAACTACATCACAGTTTCGTCATTATTTTATTATAAAAGGTAGCAGAATAACTGTAATAATTCTTTATTGCATCCGATAGTGTGCGCTAGTGTGAAGCGCTAAGTATCGATAGTACAACTGGGCCTGATCGATTACTATGCTATATTCTAATCAAAGAGTACAGCTACAGCAATACCATTCTAATTATTCTGTTCTCTTTGATTTATTGTTCTGTGGTTACTAGGCAACCATCATCATAAAATGACAGTCGATACGAACAGCTGTTAGAGGGGCGGCCATTTTTTCTCTATATACAATGCTTAAACAAGGGGTTTCGTATATATAACTATTGCAAAGCAATTCCCATTGTATAGTTACAGGCTGTTTATACATCCATCGCTTATGCATGGTTTATTAGTAACGTTTTCTGTCCCAACTCAACATAAGTCTCTTATAAAAATGTATTAGTAAGATGGTATTTCCTAAATAAACAAATACCTACATTTAGATCTGATATAATGCACGTGTCCTTGCTAAATAACGTAAAAGAAGGCTCATTTTCTATTGTGAATTTAATGATCCACCTCTTGCTTCTTAAGAAGTTGACACTTCCACTTTCAAATCTTAGGAACTTCTCTGAATTACCTACTGGGACTCATAATATCATATTCCGTATGTTTTTGCATCTCTTTCCTGGCATATACAGTACGCAGAACAAATGTCATTTTCTTTGCAACCTAACTAACAACAAATATTCAAGTGAAATCTTTAGCAAACTTAAAAATTTGTAAGTAATTACTGGATAAGAGAAGTAATTACTGAACTTTATTCATAAGCCGTGTTGAATCTTTCGTACACTACTTTTAACAGTTGAATATAAATAATTGATTAAATGGCGATCTTACCCGTGTTAATTATGTAAGCATGTGTGGCTTATAGCTGTTTCGGTGCTTCATCACACCATCCTCAGAGCCTACTAGATCTCGGCGTCATCTCGAACTTCGCTGCCTGTAGTGTGGGTGCGTTCGATTGTTGAAAAGTGTTGAAATGTGGTGTCAAATAGTGTGTGTGTTCTGAAATTGATCTGTGTGTTGAGAATTTGATCAGGGTGTGTTTTAGTGTGTTTGTATATTTCATATTGATCTAGTGTGTTGAGTTTTTTGTTTTTGGGTTGTATGTGTAGGATTTCCATGTCTGTGTTTATGTTACTGTATGTGTGGTTAGCATTAGTTATGTGTTCCTACACAAACAACCCAAGAACCAAAAACTCAACACACTAGAACAATATGAAATATACAAACACACTAAAACACACCCCGATCAAATTCTCAACACACAGATCAATTTCAGAACACACACACTATTTGACACCACATTTCAACACTTTTCAACAATCGAACGCACCCACACAAAAGGCAGCGAAGTTCGAGATGACGCCGAAATCTAGTACGCTCTGAGGATGGTGTGAAGAAACATCGAAACAGCTGTAAGCCGCACATGCTTACACAATTAACACGAGTAAGATCGCCATTTGTCCCGCGCCGTGGCGTCGTGGTCTAAGGCATCCCGCCTGGGATTCGCGTTACGGAATGCGCACTGGTTCGAGTCCTCATGGGGGACGAAATTTTCTTATGAAATTTCGGCCAGTGTATGGGACCGGTGCCCACCCAGCATCGTGATGCACTTGGGGAGCTACAATAGGTAGCGAAATCCGGTTGCGAATACCAGCTATAACGGCTGGGGGATCATCGTGCTAACCACACGATACCTCCATTCTGGTTGGATGATCGTCCACCTCTGCTTCGGCATGTGGGCGTGAGGCCAGCAGCCGGCTGGTCGGTCTAGACCCTTCACGGGCTGTAGCGCCACGGATGATTATTATTATTATTATTATTATTATTATTATTATTATTATTATTATTATTATTATTATTATTATTATTATTATTATTATTATTAAGATCGCCATTTCATCAATTATTTTTATTCAAAAGTTTTTAAGAATTCACTAGAAAAGTAAGTGTTCACTGAATAAGAAAAGTAATAACTAATCAATATTAAAGAAATCTAAACTGTAAGATATTACTTAAGTCTTATTCAATTGTCACCAAGTAACAGCCAAAAGCAGTTTAGGCCTACTTATTTTTATTCAATTACCCCATAGTCTCGCAGTTCTCCTTTGAACCAAGCCACTCACCTGTTTCCGCTTCTGCTCGAGCTCATCATTTCTGGCCGTCAGCTCCTCCAGGCTGCTGCAGTTACTGGAGGCGTAACTCACACGAAGGTTGGGGTCCCCAAGATCCCCGCTGCCCGCTGACATGGTGCGGCGGTGCCCAACTGGGGTAGAGGTGCCCAGATTGGCACTCCTGGGCGGCGATGGAGTCACGCTGCGGAAGGCACTCCCTGGGGAGTATGGCAGAGGGTTCCTGTTGAAGGCAGGACTCGGAGTAGCGAGGCGAGCGTGGAATCCTCCAGGACTGCCGAAGCCAGACTCTCCAGAGCTTCTGCCGAAACCTGGCGATGGTTCGTTGCTTCCCGATAGAGACCTCGTAGAACCCATCGAGCGGTCAAGATTGTGCTGAAGGCCTCTATCGAAAGCGGGGCTCGAAGTAACACTCCTGGATATCCCGACTGGTGTTCTGTTTGCTATTGACTTGGAGCTGTGGTTGCCGAACACGGGGGTTATGCTCCTGGGCGCACTTCCGTTCACTAGTGAAGCGTTGTACATGTTCGTGGGTGTGCCACTCCTGGAACGTATGGATACTCCGTTCGAGACGGGGGTATTATAAGTGTTTGGGGTCGAGCTCTGAAATCCTGAGACGGGGGTGCTGCTCCTGGATGTCACCCCGTTCGCTAGGGGAGATGCATGTGGCACTGGCGACGCACGAGAAGGACCCAGAACGGCACTTGCTGGGGAGTTCGCGGTGGGACATCCGGCAGGGAACACTTTTGGAGAGAAGTGCTGTAGACGGTTGGCGCTGGTTCTGCTCTGATGTGCCATCAACTCAAACCGCGACACTTTGCCGAGCACGCAACAGTCCTCGCTTCGCTCCCCGCTGGCACAACTGCTACTGGTGCTCACTTCGCCCCAGCTGTCCCTCGGAGATCGTCGCGGTGCCATCGGTGGTTTCTTCTCTAGGGCAGTCCCGTCGTTGTTATCAGAGCCTGTGAATATCAAAGTAACAATTAAAAACTGTATTTTAACCCTAAAGCAATATGAATTGTCCATCTATGCTATGCTATAAAAGGATGTGTGTCAATTATAAATTTACCTGTGTATGAAATATTTGTTTGTATGATTATGTCTGTATATTCCACATTGCTTTAGTATGTATAATAATATTTGTTGACTTATGGACGCTATATGTGTTATTTCAAGCCAAATTCTACGTTATTGTTATTCAATTATGTTTTGTATTTACAGATATCATTTTTTTTTCAATGTATTTAGTATAATTAAGCGCTTTCTTTATGATTGATGTAGACTTCTCATCTGTTTGTGTTGCTAGTTGTAACTGTCTTAAAATTAAGTTTACATTTCTCTTATTCATAACATCGACAGAAAAAAAAATGTTAAACATGTATTTATACAGACGTGGACAAATTATTAGCAAAATTGAAGATTTTTATTATATATTTTTACAAAATATGATTCTTCAATTTAGACTACAGTTGACATTTTTCCGTATTTCCAAATTATTAGCAAAATTGAAGATTTGTATTGTATATTTTTATAAAATTTAACTCTTCAATTTGGACTACATTTGATATTTTTGCATATTCACAAATTATTTGCAAAACTGAAGGTTTTTATTATATACTTTTACAAAATTCGATTCTTCAATTTGGAATACAGTTGACATTTGGGATCTTTCCAAATTATTAGCAAAACTGAAGATTTTTATTTTATAGTTTTACAAAATTTGACTCTTCATTTTAGACTGTAGTTGAAATTTTTGCTAATTTACAAATTATTAACAAAATTGAAGATTTTTATTATATACTTTTAAAAAATTTAACTCTTCAATTTAAACTACAGTTGACATTTTTGCATATTTCTGTCAATTGTAATCATAGAAATATGCAAAATTGTCAACTGTAGTCTAAATTGAAAAATCAAATTTTGTAAACAGAATTATCATAAAAATCGTCAATTTTGTTAATAATTTGTCCACGTCTGTACTATATTATCTCAAGTTTATTGAAAACTTTAACCCTAATATACTCATTTAAATAGGGTTTTTATGTGGGGAAAAAAAAGGTATATCAGTGTTGGGTTGCAAAAATTCTGCGTTGTATCAGGACTACTCTGGCACGTTGAACACGTCACCCAGTTTGGGGAATGAAAACCACAGTTGTGTTGGTTTGAATGTCTTACTTTCGTTTTGGTTTACAAATGAAGAGTATGGGTATGTCATAAGAGAGAAACATTGACTCCCACAGTACACCTGTCGTACACGGCAAAGTTCAACGAAATTTGTTGGGGATTGTATGCGTGAAGTTCACTTCAGTCTACATATTATGTGCACAATTTAGTGCAATGTATTACTTTTTTTTAATTGTTTGAGAACACTGAAGGGACTACTGATTTGTGTTAAGTGTAGGGCAAGCTATTGTGTTATTTTTTCTAATTCTTAGATAATGGTACGATTAGGCTATTTAGCATACTGCAATTGAGGGGTTTGCCGGAAGAAAGGCGGATAGACCTCTACGCCCTTCTTCGGGAAAAGGTTTAAAATGTAGTGAATAATTATAGTAGCGAAATTTTGTTCTGATTGTACTGAACATACCTACAGGACAGGGCTGCGTGTGTGCGTGATTTAGTCAGTCAGTCTACAAGTAGAGCTAGTGCTGCGTGTTACGCATACTGTACTGTGTGTGTTTTCTCTTGGTAGAGACTAAGCAAATATATATAGTTCAATTTAGTCAGTCCAGTTGTTTCCTTTGACTGCTTTTTATGTTCATTATTGTCCTTGCTTTAAGAGTAAACAAACTTATGAAACTCATAGATTCAGACGGAAATATTTTATGTCCTATAAAGAGATTTGTTACAATATTCAGATTTTTGGGCTTATTGTTATCAGGATTATACAAAGAATAAATTTTATTTATTTATGTTCACACAAAATGTGGATTTTCTTTTTCTGTTATATTCAGAGATTTTGCTTTGCGTACTTTATGTCTACTCAGTACATCTGAAATAATGTAAATTACTTTAGAAGTAGATAATAAATGTCATAAAATGTATCTTTGTTTCAATTACCTGTGAAATTTAAATCTGAAATCTACATTAAATCCCCTAAGCAAATCATTATATGGATAAAGGGCGTATAGACCGAAGTTTTATATGGTACAAATATAAGGAAATTTAATAATATAAATTGTCTAAATCCTACAAAACATTTATACTCGCTAAGATTTTTAATTTAATGTATAATTTTGTTCACTATCTGTATAACATTTTATTCAGGTGCGTTTTAAAATCTTAGATTGTCTGTATCTCAATTCACCATATTGACGTATACGCCCCTTTTCCGGCAAACCCCTCAATTAATGTTTGCAGGTTTTTAAGTTCTGCTATGGAACAAAGTATCCGAAATAGTAATATACGTTACAAGAGCGGTATGTTGACGTTTTCATGTTCGAGGAAAAGATTGAAAAAGCGAAACGTAGTTGAGCTTTTTTAATTTCCGAGAACATGAAATCAAACATACCGCTCGTGTATCGTACATTATTTTGTGCGAAGATCGTTTATTACATACGTGAAAGACGAATTTCTAATTAGTTGCAATGAAATCTCCATCTTGGTTTCTGTTTAATGACGGCAACTTTAGAAAACAAAAATATCTATACTCCAGCAGGCCGTGATATACATCTGTCTTTTTTTTCCCACAGTCTATAAATGCGAACTTAAAACAAACGGTAAGGTTATGTAATGATTTATTTTTCATTTTAATATGTTAACAATATTATTTATATAACATATTGCAGTAATAACATCGGCATCTGGAATCTTGTTGATTTTTTCACGGCTTCCTTAATGTTACTTGTATCAGGAATACAATAGCTTTCGTGGAGTAGTAGACTTTACCTAATTCTTGCAAATATTTAAAAACGATAATTAACAGTGCAATTTAGGTGAAATTGCAGTGGTAAGTTTCCAATTTATAATTATTACTATGTTAAACGTCTCTAAAAATAATATGTTAAAAGCCTAAAGCAGCAAAATGAATGTCGCGCTTAAGCGGTAAGAAGAGGGAAATTGTTATGTGTGTTACGTTGGGAATACTGAATGTAGTATTTCACACTTACCGCGTATTGGTTCTGTGCGGAAAACAAGTAAATACGCACGATCTCGCACAAAATCATTTTCAACGTTTCGCAGAAGGGATCAGTCGAGAACAATCTTTGGAGATGCCAAAAATGTATCGAAGCAGAAGGATACTTAGAAAATCTCTGTGACATAGCAACGACACACTTATATTCATTTTTAAGTTGTTCATAATATATATGGGCACTCCTGCATTTCAGAAGCCAAAATCTGTTTTTGTGGCCAAATATCTAAATGCACGTAACAGACAAGATGCTCAAAATGATAACATTGAGACTTCAAGCATTGATTTGTATAAATTCTAGCAGAACGCAATATTTGCTCTCACCTGGATACAAGGAGAGAGGCACCATGGATATCCTCGCATTGGGCAAGATGCTCTTCATAAGTCGAGCTTCCGCAGGGTGGTTGAAACGAAGGTAGTTTGATCTACCGATGCACAGCATACAACCTGCATGAAGAATACCAGGCATTGTAGTGATTTGATTTACTGTACTACTTCAAAGGTTGCGACGAAATGTCTGTCACACACTTCATTCTTCGGAGGAGATATAAGCAGCTTAAATCTAACTCTAATGTAATGTGGTCTGCTTTGGATAATTAATAAATTAAACCCGAAAGATAAAAGTATTTAATATCTTTATATTTTATGCAGTTTTATTACCCGTCGCTTATAAATCCGGTGACGCAATTATTGTGCAAAATCCGACACTTTGAAGCTTCTTTTGGATTTTTAAATTCATGTTTGCGTAACATCGTTATTCATTTAAGTAATATAACTACACACATCATCTCTGTATTCCTCATCTTTCACTGTTGCTACCTCTCGTCACTGGAACTCTCTGCCGCCTGAAGTCAAGGGCTGCCGAACATTGAAATCTTTCAAATCCAAGTTAGAAAATTATCTTATGACGAGTTGCCAAACTAACTTACTATTATGACAAGTGTTGTATTGCATGTTTCCACGTATTCACATCTTTTTATGTTCTAGTGATATTTAACTTATTTTATATTTTTTGTTTTCATATTTTCCGATAATGGTATATCTATAATGTGATAAGTTGAGCTATATATAATCATAATTTTCCTTACTGTGTGTACTTAAAAAAATGTATTCATTGTATGCTTTGTACTACACTATTTTATTACTATTATTAGTATTTTTATAATAATAATTATTATTATTATCATTATTATTATCAATAATTATCTTATTTTTTATACTTTGTATGTCTCATTTATTTTGACCTGCTGTTCATATTTTATTATGCTTTTTCCTTTCTTTCTGTATGTTATATATTATGTCTGATTTGTACTTACTTGTCTACATTTTATTATTATTATCTTATTCAGTTTTGTGTGTAAAATTGTAGTGTACTTTGTAAATTTGTAGTGTTTTTTGTAACGTAGTTTTGCTTCTGGTCGAGTGTTAGAGAAGGCCGTATGGCCTTAACTTTGCCAGGTTAAATAAATCATTTTTATTGTTATTATTATTATTATTATTATTATTATTATTATTATTATTATTGTTCAGGGTGTTTGAGAATAAGGTGCTAAGGAAAATATTTGGGGCTAAGCGGGATGAAGTTACAGGAGAATGGAGAAAGTTACACAACACAGAACTGCACGCATTGTATTCTTCACCTGACATAATTAGGAACATTAAATCCAGACGTTTGAGATGGACAGGACATGTAGCACGTATGGGCGAATCCAGAAATGCATATAGAGTGTTAGTTGGGAGACCGGAGGGAAAAAGACCTTTAGGGAGGCCGAGACGTAGATGGGAGGATAATATTAAAATGGATTTGAGGGAGGTGGGGTATGATGATAGAGACTGGATTAATCTTGCACAGGATAGGGACCGCTGGCGGGCTTATGTGAGGGCGGCAATGAACCTTCGGGTTCCTTAAAAGCCATTTGTAAGTAAGTAAGTAAGTATTATTATTATTGTTATGGAAGACTTAAGACATTAGCTTTTGAAACTAGCAATGTTAATACTGAAAACTGAAATAAATACGTATATATTTTATATCTTATTATCACTGTATACTTTCACGGACTGTATTTGATTACAATTTTGCTGGTGTTTTAAATGTCGGTATTAATTATTTAGAAAAAATGTCAGATGGAAGTGAAATAGAGAGAGAAGTACGACAAGGATTCCTTAATCACATACTCTGTTCAACATCTACTTGGAGGATTTAGTGGAGAACTGTTTTCAGAACATGGGAGGAGTGATAGTAGGAGGAAAAAGAATAAAATGCATCAGATTTGCTGATGATATGGCGTTATTAGCAGAAGAGGATAAGGGATATGCTAGTGGAGCTAAATGACAGCTCTGAGCAGTATGGGGTGAAGATATTATATGTAAAGAAGACGAAAAGCATGGCTATCAGAACAAGAATAAAGAAGGCAGTAGAGCAAGTGGACAGCTTCAAATACTTGGGGTGTAATATAAGCAGTAACATGAGCAGCTGCCAGGAAGTCAAAAGGAGGATAGCAATGACAAAGGAAGCTTTCAATAGAAAAAGAGCATCTTCTGCGGACCTCTGGAAAAAGAACTAAGGAAGAGACTAGTGAAGTGCTTTGTGTGGAGTGTGGCATTGTATGGGCCAGAAACATGGACAATACAACGAAGTAAAGAGAAGCGACTAGAAGCATTTGAAATGTGGATATGGAGAAGAATGGAGCGTGTGAAGTGGACAGACAGAATAAGAAATGGAGCTGTGTTGGAACTGATATCAGACGATAGAAGACATTAAGATATATGGATCATATGCCGAGACTAAGAGGAAGGCAGAAAATAGTCAATATTGGAGAATGCTGAGTTTGCAGTGAAATACCTGTCGTTGTCATGGCATGTGAAGGGGCTACCTTTATCTTTTACATTTTATTGTAAATATCAAATTTAAATAATAAATGTAAATAATAAATTTTGGTGGACTCCATTTTGAGCTCCCGTTGTGAGGTACAAAATGGTACGTTGAAGTGAATTAGTGATTATTTATTCTTGGTCTGGTGTGTACAAGTCTGGTTTTTGCAGGATGGATACGATTTATTTCGCTTACATTGGAATCCATTCTTATGGTGAACTGAGTTCATTTATCACCGATGATGATGTACTTCCAAGCATTCTTAATCCTTCCTATTTTGTATGCAGGACATTTCGTTTTTCGTCTTTGAAATTCTTGCACTATTTAATTGCCTTTCTTTTCACTTACTGAACCAATGTTCAATCATGTTTCAAAACATCAGAAAAAGTTTGAAACAGTCCACAAATACAATTAACTGATTAAGTGGCTCGGGTAGTTCTTACAAGGCTCAACGATCACGACCAACAAAGAAACAAAAGAAAATTATTGTGCAGACATATGCATTAGCATTCCTACAGATGGAAGAAATCTATCACCATAACGTTCTAGGAGTCAAGGACCGACACTGACCTTGTGTAAGTCTGGTCGGAGTTGTGACCTTTAAGCCGTCAACAGTCGTCATCTCTGCTATGGGGTATAACGTCACAACACCGTTGGAGTTCTCGATGTGACAGTGCACGGGTTCCACTCCTGTCCCCTGCATCACGATGTCCAAATCACGGTTTGTGCCGATTGTCACTCGACCTGCAACGAAACAAAGAAAACTCCGTTTAAAAATGTTTATTATTATTATTATTATTATTATTATTATTATTATTATTATTATTATTATTATTATTACTTATTTACTTACTGGCTTTTAAGGAATCCGAAGGTTCATTGCCGCCCTCACATAAGTCCGCCATTAGTCCCTATCCTGAGCAAGATTAATCCATTCTCTATCATCATATCCCACCTCCCTCAAATCCATTTTAATATTATCTTCCCATCTACGTCTCGGCCTCTCCAAAGGTCTTTTTCCCTCCGGCCTCCCAACTAACACTCTATATACATTTCTGGATTCGCCCATACGTGCTACATGCCCTATCCATCTCAAACGTCTGGATTTAATGTTCCTAATTATGTCAGGTGAAGAATACAATGCGTATATAATAATAATAATAATAATAATAATAATAATAATAATAATAATAATAATAATCATCATCATCATCCTTCACGAATTAGGCCTCTGTAGACCTGTTTCGGCCCCATCTAGCAGTCTTCTTAACGGTCTTCCTGGTCGACGATGTCCTCTAGGTTTATATTGCATCATAATTTTTGGGATTCTTGAATTTTCCATTCTTCTTACATGATCTAGCCAATTGAATAATAATAATAATAATAATAATAATAATAATAATAATAATAATAATAATAATAATAATAATAATCAGTGATTCGAGACAGCGCTCATGACGTCGAATCCCGGCCACTTAGTCACTCATAATGAATGCACCTTTGTACATAGTACGTTGGACATTGTTTTTTTTTTACTTGGTTATTTAACGACGCTGTATCAACTACGAGGTTATTTAGTGTCGATTGGATTGATGATAGCGAGATGGTATTTGGCGAGATAAGGCCGAGGATTCGCCATAGATTATCTGACATTTGCCTTATCGTTGGGGAAAACCTCGGAAAAAACCCAACCAGGTATTCAGCCCAAGCGGGAATCGAACCCGCGCCCGAACGCAACTCCGGATCGGCAGGCAAGCGTCCTAGCCGACAGAGCTACGCCGGTGGCTGACATTGTGTTACTGTCACGTATTCTGTGACACAGTACATGACGGTTGGCCACCAAAGGGAAAACTGAGAGGTAGAAGTTAAACTGAGGGGATTCGATCCGGCATCGGAACTGGAATCCGGTGTGGCTTAGTGGATAAAGCGTCATTACGTAGAGCTGAAAACCCGGGTTCGAGTCCCGGTGCCGGAGAGAAATTATCTCTGTTCTATGCAGTGGCGGTTCTTCGGGGGAGGGAAGGGAGGAACGTCCTCCTCACATTTTCTTCTTTTGAAAATAAATACCAAATAAAATATGTGCCTTGAAATTCGAGGAAGATTCGATAATTTTTAAGTTCACAGCTATAAGAAAACCTCGGTTGATCGAGTTTTAAACGACGCGCACTCATGTGCTGCTAGAAAACTGTGAGAAAGATGCGAGATTGTCTGTGTGGAGGAAAGTTAATCCATTCCTCCTTTACTGCAGTTAACATACATAGACAACAGCGCACTAGCGGTCAGAGAAAGAAGCAGAGTTTTAAAGCAAGTAAATGAACGGAGAGGGAGGAGATCCTCCTCTGAATCAGTCATGGGCGGGAAATAGAAACCGACTGGTCGTGCAGCAAGCTCGCTACCGCTGCCACCTAACGATGTTGCATTCAACAGGACTCTTGGAGGAGGCACAACAAAAACAGTTTTAACGCAACGCTATGAAAGACACCATATAAACTTTTTGTTTTAAATTATAAATAAAAAATATTATTCATTGCACTTTATATAGGTTACTATTCATGGTTTGAAACTTTCGTGGATATTTGAAAGTTAAATTCGGGTTTATGTAAAACAAAGAGGAAGTAGTTTTACGTAGTTGGCCCCTGAAATTCACTTCTATTCATTGTTTACTAGACAGGGCAACAGCCAAGTTGGTCAGTTTTGTACAAATATATTTGAAACTGAAAGTAGGTACTCCAAACTACATCATTTTTACCATAAAAAATTAATCGGCCACCTGCAGCTTTGAACAATAATGATAGTATGACTTTACAAGAACTGACATTCTTCAAAATCATGTGATACTGAACTTGTAAAATGTACATGTGGCAACACAGACCACGTGGGGGCAGTGTTATCGCATTCCTCAGATTATTTCCCATTCCCATTTCCATTTCCGTAAAACGGTTCCGGTTACGAGTTAGTAACTGGTCTCTTCCAACACGTGTGATGCTGTAGTGTGCTCGAAAAATGCTACGAGGTTGTGAATTTCCTTGTAATTGTTAATTTGCGCAATTATTCAACAATGAATGGAAGTGAAAACATAATATATTTTGGACAATTTAGGAAACTCAGTTTACAAGAACAGATTATTGCTATACAGAAGGAAGGCCAACCCCAACACTACCTGGTCTTACATGTATGCATGTAGGCTAATTTGTAGCATGTTTCATTCAAGAAGGTGTCATTTAGTGCTGTTAACTTCTTTCCTCCTCTTAAGAAATATTCAGGAGCCGCCACTGGTTCTATCCATCCTTCATCATAATTATTGTATAGGGTCTAAACTTTTAATTTTGTTACATTTTCCTAGACTATGAAATTTCCTTTGAATTAGTGATAAAATCTGGAAAATAGTGTCATATTACACCCTGTTTATTCAGCAGAAATGCATGCTACAGTGTTTAAATCCTGTCTATAATAAATCAACTTCCAAATAGACCAAATAATAAAGATACTGCACATTCATACTACAATACAGTATTATTTCGTTTTTATTTCAATACCACTGGCTAGAAGGCGCCAGGTGGCACTGACGTCGGCATTGAACAAAGGCTGGATAGCGTCTTGCAAAACTGAAGAAAGAATTTTAAAAACAATTTATAAAAATGAGCATTTTTTTTTCATTCTTTTTATACTCTGAGACTAGTCAATCCAGGACATAGGACATACCATTAGCATCCAGAACTCTAGGAAATACAGGACGTCTGGCAACCCTAATTGACTCTCGCAGATACCGGATATAAACAAAATACGTCAAAAAGTTAGGTGAAATCGCTGCACTCAGAGAAACGTTCTTTATGGTGCGTACTACAGTAAACGATCGATAAGAAA
The DNA here is from genome assembly GCF_040183065.1 of Periplaneta americana. Lineage (NCBI taxonomy): Eukaryota > Metazoa > Arthropoda > Insecta > Blattodea > Blattidae > Periplaneta > Periplaneta americana. Next base: position 201,925,046 of record NC_091119.1, on the reverse strand, counting down.
AAGGAGTGATGCTTACTACTGTAGAAAGAGATACATTAAAGTGCAATTCAGAGAAAAGATGTGTAAATATAAACTAAATGAGAGTATCTATAAATTATATTAGAGCTCTTATGAAATGCCATGAGAGAAGAATTGAACCCCGTGCCTTTAGTGGGGACCATTGCCCTGTATAGATTTTTTTTTTTTGTCTATCTTCAATCTTTAATTTTATTCCTGTAAGAAGAAAGCAAAATGCTGGTGCCGCCACTGATACACCTTTTCCGAGAATTGAATCTCGGTCTGTAAATTTATAGCCGGTCTTGCTATCACAACAAAGAACGTTACCTAGCCAGTGTTTCTGTTTGACTTAAAGTCACGATCAATTATGCAAGTAACGTGAATTTTGAAGTGTACCGTAGAAGTGGGTAAAGTCAATCAGTGGGTGTAAAATCGATCATTTGCGATTTCTATTGAAAATTATATATTCTCCCAGTTACTTGTTAAAATTTTGTTTTGCTAACTTCATTGTTTTACATTGCAAATGTAAGCGAGAGGGACAACAAAAAGCCTGCGAATGCCAACAATGGGAACACTGTGTAATTACCGGTGAAGTGAAAATTGTTATTTTCAACTTTTTCTCTTAAATGAAAAACAAAGTCTTACAAACTCTAAATTATCGTCAGCAGTGAAAGGAGACAGGAAGTATACGTAAGTACTTTTCGTTGAGATTGTATCCTGAAATAATAGTTTTGAAGTTCGTAAATGTTGGTATTGAAACTTATTATTTTAAGAAAACTTGTACCTTTGTAGGGTTAAGTCGATCATGCCATCGACCTACTCGAAACAGATAGGTCCAGCAGGAAGAATAAATTATTCGCCGAAATACCTCTAACTAACACTTATAAACAGAAAAGTGTCATAGTATAGCTTATATTGATGGGATAGTGGGGAAAGAAGAAGACGAAATTATGGTGAATATCTTGCGTAAGCACTGCCAAAGGAACATATTTTGTACACCCCTCTGTACCTGACTATGGGAACAACGTAGTTTCTAAAGTGACATGAGGAGGGGAAGATTTCAAATAGCATCTGATATAAACCTAAGCAATGTTGAATTGCATTTTAGATTATAATTGAAGGGTGGTATTTCAATGTAAATTTTGAATTCTTAAATCTTTGTTTGTTGGTATGTGAAGTATTAAAATGTGTTTTTATGTTTTATAAGTTGGCAATCATAGTCACGATTGTACAGTGCATACCTATAGGCCTAATTGTATCGAATAGTATGATCACAGTAACAAATGATACACTATATAATGCTATAGGCATATATTGAATATTATTATTGTTTTTACACCCCTTATAACAAATAAAATGTACGTAATACACTTAATTTGTTTTTTAAAAACATAAACAGTGATCGACTTTACTCCGCAATATTTTAAAATCGATCTTAAATTAAAAAGTTAATGGTGATCGACTTTACCCTATTTAAACAGGTAACTTCGATCACAAGTCAAATAAAAAAAAAAAGTTTTTTATAGATTGTAATTCAATTCTTGTAACGTGTCTTCATCAGTGAAGGATGTGACGACAAAATTCTATTTTCTGAGAAACTTCGCTCCATTGCATAACCTCAATATTTACTTACTGGCTTTTACGGAGGTTCATTGCCGCCCTCACATAAGCCCGCCATCGGTCCCTATCCTCAGCAAGATTAATCCAGTCTCTATCATCATATCCCACCTCCCTCAAATCCATTTTAATATTATCTTCCCATCTACGTCTCGGCCTCCCAACTAACACTCTATATGCATTTCTGGATTCGCCCATACGTGCTACATGCCCTGCCCATCTCAAACGTCTGGATTTAATGTTCCTAATTACGTCAGGTGAAGAATACAATGCGTGCAGTTCTGTGTTGTGTAACTTTCTCCATTCTCCTGTAACTTCATCCCTCTTAGCCCCAAATATTATCCTAAGAACCTTATTCTCAAACACCCTTAACTTATGTTCCTCTCTGAAAGTGAGAGTCCAAGTTTCACAACCATAAAGAACAACCGGTAATATAACTGTTTTATAAATTCTAACTTTCAGATTTTTTGACAGCAGACTGGATGATAAAAGCTTTTCAACCGAATAATACCAGGCATTTCCCATATTTATTCTGTGTTTAATTTCCTCCCGAGTGTCATTTATATTTGTTACTGTTGCTCCAAGATATTTGAACTTCTCCACCTCTTCAAAAGGTAAATTTCCAATTCTTACATTTCCATGTCGTACAATATTCTGGTCACGAGACATAATCATATACTTCGTCTTTTCGGGATTTACTCTTAACTTGCTTCAAGTAAAATTCCCGTGTTTCCCCTAATCGTTTGTGGATTTTCTCCTAACATATTCACGTCATCCACAGAAACTAGCAGCTGATGTAACCCGTTCAATTCCAAATCCTCTCTGTTATCCTGGACTTTCCTAATGGCATACTCTAGAGCAAAGTTAAAAACTAAAGGTGATAGTGCATCTCCTTGCTTTAGCCCACAGTGAGTTGGAAACGCATCTGACAGAAACTCACCTATACGAACTCTGCTGTACGTTTCACTGAGACACATTTTAATTAATCGAACTATCATAAAAAAATTGCAAAATTTTGATCGACTTTACCCTCTTCTACGGTACAAAAATTGATTTTCATGAAATGTATGTAGCTAATTTTGTGCAGCACCCTATGAGACAGGGACATTTCGTGCGTGTAGCCACGAGCCGTCGCTGCACTGTAGCTATTTCTAATAAAAGTCTGTGGCACAAAAAACGTTTCACTAGACACACACAAAAAAATGAATGTCCGAAATAATTCGGGCCAAAAATATCAAAGCTATTTGGCAGGAATCGCCATTATGCCGTCTGGTTGAATGCGTTTTGTATTATAAGAAAAGTGCCGGTTATTTATAGAGGAAAGACAAAGCGCCCTCCGAGAGGACTAGACGACGTCAAGGTCTTGATCACCAATTACTGCCAAGCGTGACAACATCGCACAACGCCGGCAGCAATTGTCAATTAATCTCGCATTAGTCGCTGTTAAGCAGCCTTGAATAGCTCACTCCTGTCGCTTTTCTCTCCCCATAATCCCAATTAAATAAAACATCTGATACTCTAAGATTTATTCCTTTGATGCTGTTCAAAGCCACGAGAAGTTTTAGGTTTTGGATCGCTTTACTTAGGCCTAAGTACAGACATCTCACGTTTTGGAATGAGTTATAGGCTTCATTGTGACGGAAGGCAAGAAAAATGAAATTTGACACGTTTTACACGATTCGTAAAATTCTGTTCTTTATAAAAGTGGAAAAATTCAAATATCTCGGAGCAAACTGAAACAAATATAGATGAAACTCGGGAGGAAATTAAACGCAGAATAAATATGGGAAATGTCTGTTATTATTCGGTTGAGAAGCTTTTATCATCCAGTCTGCTGTCAAAAAATCTGAAAGTTAGAATTTATAAAACAGTTATATTACCGGTTGTTCTGTATGGTTGTGAAACTTGGACGCTCATTTTGAGAGAGGAACATGGGTTAAAGGTCTTGGAGAATAATGTCCTTAGGAAAATATTGTAGCACTGCTTGCCTTATACTGTATTTCAGAGGAGTAGAATTAAAAAAAAATCACATATTCAGAAAGTTAAGTGTGACCGTTATATATTACAACATTCAACACATCACCAGTTACCTTTCAAAATATCATATGTTTCGCAGAAAAGTTTAAGTTGTTATAAATAAGTCAAGCTTCAAAATTGGATAGAAAAATATTGTATGTTAAATGCAGAAGATGAGGCATCAGATCTGAAACATCATAATATCGCGCCATCTTGCTCAAACGACTTTGAATTGCTTTACAACCTGAGATTATCCACAAAGGAATGCCGCTCGCATGCCCGGCACATTTAAATCCTACAAGGACTCGATGCCGACTGAACGCCTCCAGTATTTTTCGCACTCTGACAGAAAGCCATCAATTAATCTCTTTTAAGAAAAGATTTCTTTGCATAAAAGTAGTAATTAGCTTGCATAACAACTATCTAGCACGACGACAAAGTGGCTTGGCCATTCGCTGACAGGTAAGTACCGAGTGTTGCAGACAACTGGGAATCACGGAGTAGAAATGTTTCTGCAGATGCTTATCAAATAGCAATTAAAATTGTATCAGACATAAGCGTTTTGTTTCTATTTACGTGTACAATAAAACTACATTTCTATTATTTTCAAAGTTGTCTTAGTGGTAACTGTTTGTTTAAATTCTAAACTGTGTGCTATAGAAACCTCTAAGTATAAAGAACAAAATTACAATGTCAGGAACATGATAAATAAATTAAATCATGTAATTAAAAGAACAAAATTTAAAAAATGTGACAAATAAATCACAATTCCAAACTATGTTGAGGAAACCACAATTCAAAAGCTATCAAGAAGAATAAACCATGCTTAAAAAATTATGTAAAAGAAATCACATTCATGATTTTGAAGGTATGGAAAATAAATCATAATTCAGAAGGTACGGAGAGGAAATCACAATTAAAAAACTATGATGTAGAAATGAAAATTCAGACGCTGTAAGGAGATATCACGATTCAAAAGCTATGAAGAAGAAATCACAACTCAGAAATTATGAAGAATAAATCACAACTCAGAAGCTCTGAAGAATAAATCACAACTCAGAAATTATGAAGAATAAATCACAACTCAGAAATTATGAAGAATAAATCACAACTCAGAAGCTTTGAACAATAAATCACAACTCAGAAATTATGAAGAATAAATCACAACTCAGAAGCTCTGAAGAATAAATCACAACTCAGAAATTATGAAGAATAAATCACAACTCAGAAATTATGAAGAATAAATCACAATTCAGAAGCTATGAAGAATAAATCACAATTCACAAACTCTGAAGAATCACAATTCAGAAGCTCTGAAGAATAAATCACAACTCAGAAATTATGAAGAATAACTTAAATCACAACTCAGAAATAATGAAGAATAAATCACAATTCAGAAATTATGGAGAATAAATCACAACTCAGAAATAATGAAGAATAAATCACAATTCACAAACTGTGAAGAATCACAATTCAGAAGCTCTGAAAATAAATCACAATTCAGAAGCTAAGAAGAATGAAATAATCACAACTCAAAAGCTATGAAGAATAAATCACAACTCAGAAATTATGAAGAATAAATCACAATTCAGAAGCTATGAAGAATAAGTCACAACTCAGAAATTATGACGAATAAATCACAATTCAGAAGCTATGAAGAATAAATCACAATTCAGAAGCTATGAAGAATAAATCACAACTCAGAAGCTCTGAAGAATAAATCACAACTCAGAAATTATGAAGAATAAATCCCAACTCAGAAATTATTAAGAATAAATCACAATTCAGAAGCTATGAAGAATACATCACAATTCACAAACTCTGAAGAATCACAATTCAGAAGCTCTGAAGAATAAATCACAACTCAGAAATTATGAAGAATAACTTAAATCACAACTCATAAATAATGAAGAATAAATCACAATTCAGAAATTATGGAGAATAAATCACAACTCAGAAATAATGAAGAATAAATCACAATTCACAAACTGTGAAGAATCACAATTCAGAAGCTCTGAAGAATAAATCACAATTCAGAAGCTAAGAAGAATGAAATAATCACAACTCAAAAGCTATGAAGAATAAATCACAACTCAGAAATTATGAAGAATAAATCACAATTCAGAAGCTATGAAGAATAAGTCACAACTCAGAAATTATGACGAATAAATCACAATTCAGAAGCTATGAAGAATAAATCACAATTCAGAAGCTATGAAGAATAAATCACAACTCAGAAGCTCTGAAGAATAAATCACAACTCAGAAATTATGAAGAATAAATCCCAACTCAGAAATTATGAAGAATAAATCACAATTCAGAAGCTATGAAGAATACATCACAATTCACAAACTGTGAAGAATCACAATTCAGAAGCTCTGAAGAATAAATCACAACTCAGAAGCTAAGAAGAATAAATCACAATTCAGCAACTAGTGAGAGGAAATCACAATATTTCAGAAGCTATGAAGAATAAATCACAATTCACAAGCTAGAGAGTGGAATCAGAAGTAAAAAACCATGAGGAAAAAATGAAAATTCGGAGGTTGTAAGGGGAAATCTCGATTGTGAAAGTCGGAAAGTTTAAGAAAGAAATATAAATTCCGACGAATATAAAGGAGAAGTAAAAACTGTATGATACTGTCAACACACAGAGGCCTACAGTTCGATACGTAATGAATCAGCAGTATTCGCTAAGAAGAATGAGTTTCTAGTTCAGCTTCAAACGCCTTAAGTGTAATAGTTTCCTACACAAGTATTCCATTGGACCCGACAGTACACCTTTTCCTGTCGGCCCCTACTTCATATCGGAGAAGAAACGCTGGTCATTGTGTTACACTGCAAGGCGCACAGGAAGAGGAGGTGTAAAGCTATGAACAAGCACCACCGAGGGCACTTCTAACGAATATATTCACGACTGTGTTGTTATAGGCAAAACGTGTAATTCTTTCTCTTAAACAGAATCGTGCTACCGGTGCGAAATTAACACTGAGGGGGAGGCGTGACTTTGCTTGTATTCTTTCTCTTTCGCAGGAACATTTGCACGTCACGAGATTACAGTATTATTATTATTATTATTATTATTATTATTATTATTATTATTATTATTATTACTAGTATTATTGTTATGGTTACTATTATTATTATTATTGTTGTCATGCTTATCTTTAGTTATCATTGTTATTGTTGTAATTATTATTACTGTTATTGTTATCACTGTTATTGTTTCATGGTTATCTTTAGTTATCATTGTTATTGTTGTAATTATTATTACTGTTATTGTTATCACTGTTATTGTTTCATGGTTATCTTTAGTTATCATTGTTATTGTTGTAATTATTATTACTGTTATTGTTATCAATGTTATTGTTTCATGGTTATCTTTAGTTATCATTGTTATTGTTGTAATTGTTGTTATTGTTATCACTGTTATTGTTTCATGGTTATCGTTAGTTATCATTGTTATTGTTGTAATTATTATTATTGTTGTTATATACGGTTGTCATTCTAATCAATATTATTATTATTATTATTATTATTATTATTATTATTATTATTGTTATGGTTGTCCTTTTCATTGCTATTTTATTATTATTCTTATGATTGTCATTCTTATAATTCTTATTGTTACTGTTGTCATGGTTATCGTCAGTTATCAATGTTATTGTTAGTGTTGTAATTATTACTGTTGTTATGGCTGTTATTGTTATTGTTGTCATGGTTATCGTTCGCTACCATAGTTATTGTTATAATAATTAATGTTATTTTTGTTTTCATTGTCATCTGTTATTATTGTTATATTTAGTTGTTATTGTTATAGTTATTACTATTACTGTTTTTATTGTCATTGCTATTGTTACCACTATTATTGTTATTTTTATCATTGTTATCGTACTGTTATTGTTATCATTTTTATTGTTATTGTTATCATTTTATTATTATTATTATTATATTATTATTATTTTGTTACTAGCATTCTATCATTCAACATATCTGCTCAATATTAGCAATAATAATGAACTATGCTTCACTAATTAGAGAGCAAATTAATAAATAATCGTGCTGTAAATTGAGACATAAATACAATAAATGTTACTTGTAACATACAATATTTAACAGTAGGCTCTACCATTTCCAAAGCAGGCAACAATTAAAAAATCTCTAACGAAATTTCATGATTGCTTAAACTTCCTGCAATCGAACCAAATGTATGTTATCACATAACCTTTTATAAAATATGGCCAAATTTTTAATCGTTTTGTGCGGTTCTTTCATGACGAAGTTAAACTTTTTAGTACTGATCCTCAGGAAACAGATAGTTAATGCCGTATGTACAAGGTCAGGTAGAAACAGTTAAGGCCCATTCACAATGAAAATTAAACATAAACATAACGTAAGCATAAAACCTTGTGTCCATGTTATTTAATGAAAGCATTCACAATGAATTACATAAGCATGAACTTAATCTTAATCATAACACGTTAACATGAAAGTGTGCAAACTCCAAACTTTCATGCTTTGTTTATGCGATTTGGAAACAGTACACAAGCGGAAAGCGTGTTTTCACTTTTTGTTTAACATCTCATGGGCTTTGCCTACAGGCAATATTTTGATCTATTGGCCGTGATGATAGCTAGGCGCGCAACATGGAATCATATGACGAAAAGTTGATTATTTTACATCTCCGTTTCTTTGATTTCAAGTATTGAAAGCCATATACTGATGCCACTGTAGTTATTAGAAACATAAATTGAATAGCTACATCGTCAGTCATTGTGCAATTCTCCATTTTTATTTAATAGATTCTGTAGTTTTGTTGATTCGGTATGTTTGTTTCCACACACGTGTTATGTTTACGTTATGTTTAATTTTCATTGTGAATGGGCCTTGGCTACTTAAGTTTGTGGCATATGTTTATGTGCTTATGTTAATGTTTACGTTATGTTTAATTTTCATTGAGAATGGGCCTTGGCTACTTAAGTTTGTGGCATATGTTTATGTGCTTATGTTAATGTTTACGTTATGTTTAATTTTCATTGTGAATGGGCCTTGGCTACTTAAGTTTGTGGCATACGTTTATGTGCTTATGTTAATGTTTACGTTATGTTTAATTTTCATTGTGAATGGGCCTTGGCTACTTAAGTTTGTGGCATATGTTTATGTGCTTATGTTAATGTTTACGTTATGTTTAATTTTCATTGTGAATGGGCCTTGGCTACTTAAGTTTGTGGCATACGTTTATGTACTTATATTAATGTTTACGTTATGTTTAATTTTCATTGTGAATGGGCCTTGGCTACTTAAGTTTGTGGCATATGTTTATGTGCTTATGTTAATGTTTACGTTATGTTTAATTTTCATTGTGAATGGGCCTTGGCTACTTAAGTTTGTGGCATATGTTTATGTGCTTATGTTAATGTTTACGTTATGTTTAATTTTCATTGTGAATGGGCCTTGGCTACTTAAGTTTGTGGCATACGTTTATGTACTTATGTTAATGTTTACGTTATGTTTAATTTTCATTGTGAATGGGCCTTGGCTACTTAAGTTTGTGGCATATGTTTATGTGCTTATGTTAATGTTTACGTTATGTTTAATTTTCATTGTGAATGGGCCTTGGCTACTTAAGTTTGTGGCATACGTTTATGTACTTATGTTAATGTTTACGTTATGTTTAATTTTCATTGTGAATGGGCCTTGGCTACTTAAGTTTGTGGCATACGTTTATGTACTTATGTTAATGTTTACGTTATGTTTAATTTTCATTGTGAATGGGCCTTGGCTACTTAAGTTTGTGGCATATGTTTATGTGCTTATGTTAATGTTTACGTTATGTTTAATTTTCATTGTGAATGGGCCTTGGCTACTTAAGTTTGTGGCATATGTTTATGTGCTTATGTTAATGTTTACGTTATGTTTAATTTTCATTGTGAATGGGCCTTAAGACGATTTACGATTCGGAAAACAACACTTTAAATGGAAACATAATACTGAAGATCAAATTGGAAATATACTTTAAAGTATACCATTTACTTTTACGTTCATTTCTTGAAGATAACTTCACTCAGATGAGCTCCACCAGACCTGACACGAATCTCTGCAAGGCGCATGACACTGAACATTATTCTCCGTGGGGTTTCTTGGATTTCAGTTAGAATTTTGTCCTTCAAATCTAGGATTGTGTCAGATCGTTCTTGATACAAGTTTCACTTGACATAACCCCACAGGAAGAAATCAGTTGCTGATAGATGAGGTGACCGTGCAGGCCAATTTATGTCGCCAAAGCGACAATTTCGGAATACTGCATCATAGAGATTTAATTTTTGCCAATCTGTAACTTAATTGGTTGGAAATGTATATGATAATGTAGGCTGCTCCTAACATTTCTGGATCATCATTTTCTCACGCTCCTCACTTTCTGAACTACGTATGGTTCTAGGGCGACCAGGGGACTTCTTGTTGGTGGCTGACGCATTTCTCCTGAAGTCATAAACCCAATTCATGATGGTTTGAGGGGTTACATTCTCATTTCTTCTAATGTTTATTCAACCAACGCTCCATCAATACTAAATGGTACTAATTAATCGGAACACTGCTGTGTACAATAATGCTATATTACGTAGCATAAGGAAATACTGCCAAATTTAAATCCTTTAATTGTTTCCGCCGGATCTTTCAGTAGTAAAAGTAAAGTTTATAACATCACGTTTATCACAAAATATTAATTCTTCAGGGTAGATAGGCCCTATTTCAAAGAAAGTGTTGTAATAATAAGGGGTGAACTTTCTCACCTTGCGGCAGGGGGTGGAGAGTGACGGCGGTGCTCAGTCTGCCGCCCCCGAGACTCACGAGGTGGGGCGTGTCTGTCTGCACCTTGAGAGCCCGGCCGGCCTCCACCACCTCCAGACCTTCGTGGTGGCTCATCATGGCTCAATCCTGGAAAAACAGAGAGAACGCATGAGAGAGTCAAAATTTATATCCAACTACTGTTATGTGTCCAACTTTAATAATAATAATAATAATAATAATAATAATAATAATAATAATAATGATTTATTTTAGCTGGCAGAGTTAAGGCGTAAGGCCTTCTCTTCCACTCAACCAGCAAAAAGTATACATACATATGTATGAACTTACAAAGAATTCAACAATTTGATTTAGATAAGTGCTACGTGTAATACAACTTTAGTCATTGGCTCATGTTTTACGTGTTAATCTTTTTATTTAATTTGCAAGAAAACCATCCATTTTATTTAAAAATTGCAAGGGATAAATCATTGCCTATCAGTTACTGTTATGATAAGAGTAAACATCAGAATCATACGGATAATACGAGAAAAATAGTGTTAACGTTCAGGGGAAATTATTATTTTTTTTTTTTTCTGAGAAAAGTATTCACTTGGGAGTAACTTAATATGGTATTAGAACTTTTTCTTGCAATCTATCCAAGAAATAACTTATTAAAATCTGTACAGTCATATTACTTCCCTGTTTCCACTTTGTATATATATGTATGTTTATATATATACAGGGTGTTTCCGGGCTAGTGTTACAAACTTTCAGGGATGATGGGGAAGGGCATATGTATCAATTTGAGATAAGGAACCCTGGTCCGAAAAATAACCGAGTCGAAAGTTACAAGCAAAAATAGTTGTGTGGAAATGAAATAATTTTATTCCTCTGTACACCTTATTTATGTGTATTTATCTGTACATCTTACACATACTGCATTCATCTGACGTTGTTTACGTTGTCTACTTACAGTATTCCATTCAGTGCGCTGTCTGAGGGGTGGGGACAGGAAACTACACTAAAGCAATGCAGATAGCGTAATGTGTAACGGACATGGTCGGTCCTGATATGCACGTCTGTAGACAGCAGTGTATGTGTACAAGTTGCAGTGTCCAGTCGATCAGTCCTAGTGAAATGGAGGAGTACACGAGAGCGGAATATGCAGACATGATTTTCGAATACGGATGAGCCAATGGGAACAGCAGACAAGCTCACAGATTGTATCGGGCAAGTACCCACGTAGGAGACATCCGGCCCATACCATCTTTCCACGCCTGTTCGAAAGGTTAAGGGAAGGAGGGCACGTGGTTTTCAATGAAGAATACCAGACATTCGGAAAGTTATTTGCTTCCATAACAATGAAAGATACTCTCTCTCGAGCCAATACTGAAGAGAACCACGCATATAAATATCTACACCACACCGCCATTAAATATATGAAAAAGACCCAACCTCACTTGATTAATAATTATAAAAATATTTGATTTTTAATAATATTATTATCTTACGTAAGTTTTATAGCTTTCAGTAACATATACTATATATACTATATAGCCGCCACTCAGTAAAATATAGAAATCAAAATATAATTTAAGTTATTCCCTACATCTACTTATATAACCCCAAAACGTTTCACTTTCATATCATCAATATAGCATTAATATGTATAATTAATGAAAAATAGTCAGATCATGGCATTAACTACAATAATATTTCATTTATAATCGTAATGTCATAAACCACCTCAAGTTTTGTAGTTTTTAATATCCAATACACAGCTGTACCCAGAAAATTACACACCACAGAATCGAACCTGTAAATTATTTTTAGTAAGTTAATTTTTTAATAACCGATTTAATTTGAGCTCTAAATATGTCAGCATTCTTGCAGATCATGGCCTTCGTGTAATATTGTTTACTGTAGTATGTGTTTTGTTTTATTCTGAAATGCCGACTTGATGCTCGCTTCGCTTTTCCTTTACAAAAAAGCGAAGTCGGCCGTGAATGCTATTAGCTAGTTCTCAAAACTGACGACAGATGGATTTTGGAAAATACGAAAATTATGTTTAAAAATTGACATTTCACTGGAAACTACTATTTTTCCGAAAGACTTTGAGTTCCAAGCTTCAAAATGAGGGGTCATTTATTAAAATCCGTCCAGCCGTTTTCCCGTAATTTCCATTACCAGTTCAAATTATATATATAGATATATATGACACAGTTAAAAATGCGAGGAAAAAGTTTTTGATGTCACTGTACAATATCATCTGATAAAGAAGAAGAAAACAGCATTCTTTTATTCTGTATGCACATCGTTGTTTTATTTTATCACTTAAATGTCTCCCTGAAAGGACAATAAAACCAAATAACAAATATATTTAAAATACGATCTCTTCTGGTAAGAACAGACGTGCTTATACCAGTTTAATAGCAAATTACAATGACATTTCATGAACTTGACGATACTAAGCCGAAGAAACAATAATATGTAATTAGGGTGATTTTTCCCTGTAAAGTCCTCTTAAAATTGAATATTTTAACGTAACTGATAATTACGATTGATAAAGAGACTTTAAGAAATATTATTTCTCTTGAAATGTTTTAAATTAATACAAAAATCTAACTTAAGTTATATCTATTTTGGGAATCGTGGCAGTTCCGACAATATAAATTTTTCTATTCAAAGATGTCTCCTAGAGAACGAAACTGAAATTTGCACAGACATTCTCAGCTACAATTCTAAAAGAAATTACGTCCTTGAGCAACTCCTCCCACAAGGGTAATAATGACACATAGCTGTACCTTGAATAATAAGGAATCGCTTTTCTAATAATTGCAGTTATTGTACATGCCGTTTCTTTGATACTCCGTCTAGAACGACAGTAAGAGGGATTCTAGGCCTACCTACACACGCTGCGACCAAATATTCCAGTTATTATATGTCTTTATATTTCCTGTATAACAATAAGAATGGATACAATAATCCGATCAAACAGGAGGACAACGACAATGCAATCGACTGTACCTACGAGGTATACAGTTCCAATCTCGAATGCCTTGAGGCGTTCACTGGAATGCAAATAACATTAATGACGTCCTTGCAATATAAAACACGAAAGGTTGTAAATCTTGAAACCTTACGTAAGCAACACATAAAATAGTATTACGTACTTGACGCTTGCAATAAATAGCTCCAAGTTGTCGAGAAAACATTTCTTGAGGTAACTAACAAACACGGGCTTCTCCGTTTCATTCCGCAACTGAAAATCTAACGACATTTTGTGTCTTTACTACGGCAAAATTTTGATACCGTGTAAAACGCTAAGAAATAACAATGATAAAAGGTGGCTTCGATTTGTTCCACTAGGTCAATGAAAAGAATTTAGCAGTTTGTAATAGCCTCAGCGATACCTTCTCGCACTTCTGCACCTGAAGACATAGGTATAACAAAGCTTCGAAACGTAGCTAATTCATAATAAGTAGACTTCGTTGAATTGCCACACGCAGCGTGCAATCAGGTTGCCGATGTACGGTAGTATAGAGGAGGTGAGCGACCGCCCGGTCTCGTAGTAAAAGCAGTTCATGTTAAGAGATGTGACCGCTCCAAATAGATAAAGCAGCTACAGCTAACGTAGACCTATGTAAGCACTTGTTTTTGCATTACTGTGGTCGGAATAGTCAAAGTTTAACATTTGTTCAGTGCAGACAAGAATTCAATCAAACATACTACAATGAGAGTGTTGCTGTTCCAAATAATTTCCCCTGGAATACCCTTACCCCCGCAGCCAGTCTTGACCCGTTGGGAACGTGGTTGGATGCTGTTAATTATGCAGAACATTAGGCAAAATAATGAAGGTAATTGATGTATTGGATAGCACAGACAGTTCCGCTGTTGCAGCTGTAAAATCATTGCCTTCTGAACAGCTATTGGAAGATATTCTGTTCATTGATTCTAATTTTTAAATCGTGTCCAAAAGCATCACCCTGTTAAGATCGTCTAAACTACAACTCTCAAAAGCCCTTAATATAGTGGACAAAGTATCACAAATCGTTATCCAAAATATCACTAATTTCAGAAAAAGTGAACATTATTGCTAAAAATTCTGCCTATGCATAACTTCGTACTATAAATGACTTACTATCACGTCACGACAAGACGTGTGAAGTTGGTGTGCTAAAAACTAGTGACTTCCCGTTCTTCAAATATGCACCTATTACATCGTGTGATGTTGAACGTACATTTTCCCAAAATAAAAACTGTTTAAGTGACCATCGGAGGAGGTTACTTTGTAGTCGCTCATAATGTACGTAACTCTTCACTGCAATGCACATATTCAAGGATGATGTGAGTATCTAACATTAAATTTTAAGAGTTAATATATCTCACTACAAAATAAATGTGTATTTACATGTTTAGACATTTCCTACTTCAATGATCATTCATTATATTTCTTGAATGCAGGATACAGGTTTTATTGTAACCGCAGTATACTGCTCAGTGTTTACATCAGAGGCATGCTCCATCCGTTGCACGTCCCCTTCTCATACAGTCTATACCGCGAGCGTAGTAAACCTTACGATTCTCGTGGCAATTCCACGAAGTCTAGTAATAAGCAATGTAATATCTCCAAACCACACATCTTACGAATACCCAATCACTGCTTTCTCCCTCAGAACGATATTATGCAACCGGTATAGACATGGTATGTCTCCTTACTTCTACAAGCTGCGAAAGTTAACATGTGTTAATCGTAACATCCTCTTACTATATGAACTTCCTAATTCAATGCACATCTAACATCATTCACAGTTACAACACGAGATATAATATGGTGAACTGCGAGTATTCTCATTAATTTCAAGGGGTTATTCCTTGAGATATTTCAAATAAAAAAAGTTCAATACAATTTTACTCGTCTTTGCTACCTTTTCGAGATAAAAATTGTTTTATAAGAAACACTTCATAGCGTGTTTCGGGAAATCCATTGATTGAAATCCCAATATGCTCAGTCAATTTAAGAAGTTATAGCAGTAAAATGTTTGGAAATATACAACATTTTTTTCCTCCATTACTGTATCTTGTACAAAAATGAAAATTGGTATGTGTAAAACACTGTCCTTCTGCTATAG
Source organism: Periplaneta americana (assembly GCF_040183065.1). Lineage (NCBI taxonomy): Eukaryota > Metazoa > Arthropoda > Insecta > Blattodea > Blattidae > Periplaneta > Periplaneta americana. Next base: position 201,909,495 of record NC_091119.1, on the reverse strand, counting down.
AGTGTTTTGGGAAAATAGTTTTACGATTTAAAATAATAATAATAATAATATTATTATTATTATTATTATTATTATTATTATTATTATTATGGGCGGGGCCGGGTAGCTCAGTTGGTAGAGCAGCTAGCTACGGACTGAACGGTCCGGGGTTCGATCCCAGGTGGCGACAGGATTTTTTTCTCGTTGCCAAACTTTCAGAACGGCCCCGAGGTTCACTAAGCCTCCTATAAAATTAAGTACCGGGTCTTTCCCGGGGGTAAAAGGCGGTCAGAGCGTGGTGCCGACCACACCACCTCATTCTAGTGCCGAGGTCATGGAAAGCATGGGGCTCTACCTCCATGCCCCCCAAGTGCCTTCATGGCATGTTACGGGAATACCTTTACCTTTACCTTTTACTTACTTACTGGCTTTTAAGGAACCCGGAGGTTCATTGCCTCGCATAAGCCCGCCATTGGTCCCTATCCCGAGCAAAATTAATCCATTCTCTATCATCATATCCCACCTCCCTCAAATCCATTTTAATATTATCTTCCCATCTACGTCTCGGCCTCCCTAAAGGTCTTTTTCCCTCCGGCCTCCCAACTAACACTCTATATGCATTTCTGGATTCGCCCATACGTGCTACATGCCCTGCCCATCTCAAACGTCTGGATTTAATGTTCCTAATTATGTCAGGTGAAGAATACAATGCGTGCAGTTCTGTGTTGTGTAACTTTCTCCATTCTCCTGTAACTTCATCCTTCTTAGCCCCAAATATTTTCCTAAGCACCTTATTCTCAAACACCCTTAACCTATGATCCTCTCTCAAAGTGAGAGTCCAAGTTTCACAACCATACAGAACAACCGGTAATATAACTGTTTTATAAATTCTGAGTTTTAGATTTTTCGACAGCAGACTGGATGATAAAGTTTTCTCAACCGAATAATAACAGGCATTTCCCATATTTATTCTGTGTTTAATTTCCTCCCGAGTATCATTTATATTTGTTACTGTTGCTCCCAGATATCTGAACTTCTCCACCTCTTCAAAAGATAAATCTCCAATTTTTATACTTCCTTTACCTTTTACTTTTTATTATTATTATTATTATTATTATTATTATTATTATTATTATTATTATTTTTTTTTTTTTAATTCAAAACGGTGGCAGTTCACTATGCAGTGATGAAGCGTTTCCCTCATAACTCATAAACTTGTTAACTTTTTCATGTTCTCTCTCTTTTATTTTATTGCTGAAACTCATGTTTACAATATCATGCTCTTTCAACTACATTCCTTAATAAATAATATATATATTTTTTAATTGTGTTACAAGAAAATATTGATAGTTGACCATTTTTAAAAATGAATTTATTTTTTATCAATCTATCAAAAGTAGAGAAATGATCTTGCATCATATTGTTCATATTCTAGATATGACATGCATAAACACATACAAAAAATTTCATCACAGAATGTTGCATAGTTTTTGAGTTATGTGGGAAACGCTTCATCACTGCATAGTGAAATGAATTTTGAAAAAAAAAATGTAAATAATTTGTTTAAATAGTAAAAATATTTTTTTCATATAGCAAAAAAGACAGTGTTTTACAAATACTAATTTTCGTTATTGTATAAGATACAATAATGGAGGAAAAAAATTTTGAATATTTCCAAAATTTTACTGCTGTAAGCTTTATCTAACTTCAGCTGTATGTTATGATAATAAATTATTGAAAAAAATTTAGTTTTGTTCCTTAAATTGCAAGAAATTTGATCCGAACAAATATAACTTTTCGTTCGGAAAGAGAATTTTAAAATATTGCATTTTATTATTTATTATACTCCAATTTTACAGAGAACCCTATTTTACCTGAGATAGGTATGTTAGGGTTATAAATACATAATATTGATTAATGAAGTCTCCTATTGAATTAGTCTTACGTGTCAATTATGAAATTAATACAATTTTACAAATCTATATATTCAGCAAATCTGTACAAAGTTTTATAAGTTATACACATGAATGAATGAAATGCAATGAGATTAAATTAAATACTAAAATACAATCTTATATTTCAATTAACAAGTTTCATTAAATGTATACTATATTATAACCTAAGCAAATAACTAATCCTAATATTCACTAGAATGTAGTTTAAATTTCTGTGGGGTGAAATCTCTGAAGACGTTACACAGTTTTCCGTTAAACAATGTTGTCAAAAGCAGTTTCTAAATTTTATACAACACATTTATCGTGAATCTATTTTAAATTATTATCCTAATTTATTTCTATCAACTGTTAATTTAAATTTTTTAATTTTTTGTGAAATAGTTCAAAGAATAATCCTCTGAAATTAATGACATTACTTACGGTTATCCTGTATACATGTCTTAGGCTAATTATCTAGCGAAGGATATAAAACCAATCAAATGCTAAAAGAATCAGAAGAGAATCTAGGAGCTGGATAGATATTACCAGGGAAAGGATTTATATGTAAACACATATTTACTTATAAAGCTAATATAATTTATATTTTGCATTATCTTTATGTTTCACAATGTGTAGGGTTGAAAAATCCTACTTTTATTTTCCATATTTTTCCATATTTTAGAGTTTAGTACATATTTTCGTTAATTTCCATATATTTTCCATATTTCATATAAAACAGTCCATATTATATTAGGTTTAACAATAAAACAAAACAAAATTCCATTAACTTTTAAAAATACATTTCAACAATAGAGATTTAAACACATGTTCAGTAATCCCTTTAACATCAGAGTTATTTGAAAATTAGCAGTCCTATCAACAATGGGAAAGTAAGTTACAAAACTGTATTAATTTAATTTAAAATTTTTAACAGACTTCAGTTGTGCAGCTCAACAGTTAAATGCCAGTCAGAGTACACATAGGTTCAGTTTTGTAAATCATACTATAAAGACGGTAAATATGCCAAAAGTACGTCATTCAGTCAATTTAAAATCAAAACTAACAAGTTACATTTCAGAATTTAAAGAAGATGGTTTATCAACTGACAATAAAATATTATTTTGTAATTTGTGTCAGTGTGCAGTATCATCTACACAAAAGTTCCTGGTGCAACAACACATTACAACTAGTAAACATCAGGCCAACAAACAACTAAATTCCAAGCAGAGACAATTGTTTTTAACACAACCAACAACATCGAATGTAAGATCTGAGTTTAACATCGACCTGTGCCGTTCTCTCATCTCTGCTGATATTCCTCTCTACAAACTAAAGAATAAGGTCTTCAGGGAATTCCTTGAAAAATATACTCAACATACAATCCCGGATGAGTCAACACTTAGGAAGACGTATGCTCCATCCATCTACGATGAGACAATACAGAAGATAAGAGATGAAATTAAAGATAGTTCAATTTGGGTTTCCATTGATGAGACTCCCGACAAAGAAGGTAGACTTGTTGGTAATGTAGTTATCGGTTTGTTAAGTGAACAATATTCTGAACGAATTCTTTTACATTGTGATGTTCTAGAAAAGTGCAATAACAAAACTATAGTTAAACTGTTCAACGAAGCTATGGGTATCCTGTGGCCAAAGGGTATTATGTACGATAATGTGTTATTCTTTATTAGCGATGCTGCCCCTTATATGGTCAAAGCTGGACAAGCATTATCTGTTGTATATCCTAAATTGACTCATTTTACTTGTGTGGCGCATGCATTTCATCGTGTGGCAGAAGTGGTCAGAGACAATTTCCCTAAAGTAGATTTGTTGATTTCATCAGTGAAAAAAGTATTTCTCAAAGCTCCCAGTAGAGTTAACGTGTTGAAAGAAATGTACCCTGAAATTCCATTGCCACCAAAGCCAATTTTAACTAGATGGGGTACATGGCTAGAAGCAGTTGAATATTATGCCGAACATATAGACTCTATTAACAATGTTCTCCTTGCATTGGACTCTGAAGATGCAGTCTCAATTGATACTGCGAAAACAGTTACCTGTGACATAAGTGTGAAGAATGACTTAGCTCACATTCAGCATACATTTTCATGCATCATAAAAACGCTCAAAAGTCTCCAAAATAGGCACCTTTCACTATCTGAAAGTTTTGAAATTATAAATAGTACTGTGGAACAACTGAATCGTGGTAGAGGTAAAGTTGCAGATGCAGTAAGAGCTAAGGTGGACACTGTACTTTCAAAAAACCCTGGATATGAAGAACTACAAAAGGTTGTTGCTGTGATGAGTGGTGAATCAACAGTGAAGATTAACTTGGACTTATCCCCAGCAGACATTGTGAAATTGAATTATGTACCAGTTACTTCTTGTGACGTCGAACGCTCTTTTAGTCAGTATAAATCTATCCTCAGAGACAATAGAAGAAGATTCACTTTTCAGCACTTGAAAGAAATGTTTGTAACCTATTGTTATGGTAACAGACAATAAAAACTGTGTTTTGTTGAAACTACATTGGAAGATAAGGTACGTCCATTATATTTTTTGTTTAGTTTGATTAAAATGTACCAATATTTAACGTACATAGTCATTTTTTTATAATTTTAAGTCCATATTTAATTCCATATTTTGGTAAAAATCCATATTTAATTCCATATTTTGGTAAAAATAACTACATATATATTTACATATTTCATATATTTTTAGTCCATATAAATCCGTTCCCTGGATATTACCATAGTCTACTATATACAGTCGCGAAGCTTGAGGTGATTTTTTGCAAATCTCGTGATAAAGCGCTCAAAGCGGTTAGCAACTAGAAACAATAGACTGTCCACGGTCGACTTTGGACCGTGTCGTATTTCCATCGAGTGACAGCTCGTTGAGTATTTCACATTGATGCTTGTGAAATGTTCGTTATTGGTTGTAATGAAAATGTTAATGGCTAAAATACAATAATTGGAATAAAATTATTTTACTAGAGACGTAGAAAAAGTAAGTTTGTTTTAATGAAATTTATTCATCACGTTTTATTTTCAATTCTGGTGGGATTATTATTGCTTAGGCCTACTTTTATTTGCAAAGGATATGTTTTTAATTACAGAAGTTAATTTTGTTGTTATTTTTATTTGTTACTTTACTAGAGAGAAAAAGCCTGTTACAATAAAATTTATTGATCACGTTTTATTTCCAATTCTAGTGTGATTATTATTGCTCAACCTCAACCCACTTTTTTAACTACGTAAGCCTACACTACAAGTACCGGTACGCGTAAGTTAATCCATTAATTCATATTTCCATTATTATTGTTGTAAAGGGAAATGAAAATTAATATTTATTGGTTTCATAGTTAATTATCGCTATAATCTTGAATGAGTGAAGCGATTATAGTAAATTTCAGTTCGTTTTGCACAAACAAAAATAATATTAACCTATTTCTTGCAGGTATCTTCGAGTTTATGGTGGAATTTAATATACTTCATTAAAATAATAAATTAACTTTATGCATTTATAATAATAAGAGAGAAATTCGCACGAGTGTACTAGTAAATATCACTTTTTCCTATCTCAGTTATTGATTTGTATGCCCTCTTAACTTTATGCATTTAATATTTCAATAATGGAAAGAAGGTGTTAATTTTTCCAAAAGAACACAACGAAAGTGTAATATATTTTGTCGTCTACTAGGAGAGAGATTTGCGATGATGAGGCGATAGTAGCGATCCTAGTGGTGGGCAACTACCCATGTTTGCATTTTTACTACATATTGAGCTTCGCGACTGTATATAGTAGACTGTGATATTACTATACCGAGTCACTGTGTAGACAATAAATGACGTCACAGAAAACACGTCAATACAACTGTATTAAAATTACAACAAACACGAGTCAGAGAATAATTTTATCAATATTAGTGGCTTGTGCAGCAAATGCTGCTGCAAACTAAGTTCGTTAGACGTTCAAATAAATATTTTTCAGATTTATTTTCAATGAAGAATACTTGTCTTTTTGATAGTTATTTGATTCCATAATAATGAAACATACTCCCTCTGAATGGATTTTTTTAGGCCAAATACTTTTTCTTGAACCTATCCAACTTCAGTTTTTGAGTTTCAACGCGAAAACGCAAGTATCAATGTCAGGACGATACCAGTAGCTATTTCAGGTCATTGTGGATTGTAGGCAAAAGTTAAAAAAATGTCTGGTTTGCTAAGCTTTCGAACAATAGCATTTTCGTATAGCTGTTGCATGTAGAACTTGAAATGTAGAGCGTAAAATCATTTTATCCTACTAAGAGGAGATCTTGCTGAAATGATCTGGAGACTACAAAATTTTCTAGGCCTCTTATTTTATCAGTAAGTAATACCTTTTGATCTTTCCTTAGGAACTGTAATTTTTGCGCTCTCTCGAGCCAATACTGAAGACAACGACACATATCAATATCTACACTACTGTACACCGCCATTAAGTATATGAAAAAGACCCAACCCCACTGGGCTAATAAGTATAAAAATACGAGTATTTGATTTTTAATAACAATATTATTATCTTAAGTTTTGTAGTTATATATAGCAGTCACTCAGTAAATTATAGAAATGAAGAACTAAATTAAGATATTCTCTACATTTACTTACATAACCTCAAAACGTTTCACTTTCATGTCATCAATATAGCATCAATATTATGTACAATTAATGAAAAATAGATGCATCATGATATTAACTATAATAATATTTAATTTCTAATGATAATAATGTCATCAAACCACCTCAAGTTTCCTAGATTTGAATATCCAATACACAGCTGTACTCAGAAAATTATTATATACTGCAGAATCAGTTTTTAATAACAAATTGAATTGAGCTCTAAATATGTCGGCAATCCTGCAGGTCATGGCCTTCGTGTAATAGCCTATTGTTTATTGTAGTGTGTGTTTTGTTCTGAAATTCAATCAAGTCGGCCGTGATTCGATAAAATTAGTTCTCAAAACTGACAACAGATGGATTTTGGAAAATAGGAAAATGATGTAGGAAAATTGACATTTCACTGAAAACTACTACTTTTCCGAAAAACTTTGGGTTCTAAGCTTCAAAATGAGGGGCCATTTATTAAAATCCGTTCAGCCGTTTTCCCGTAATTTCCATTACCAGTTCAAATTATATATATAGATTACATGGTTATGCAGTTAACACTCATGTAATATCTGCGGCAGAACACTATCAATTTTGATTGCACACATCCCAATAAGCCTTGACCTCAAGGCGAATTTTACAGGAAACAGCTGTTCATATCGATGAAGTCGACGCGTTTCGATCCAAATAAGCCAATCTATAAAATATGTTTGCCATATTCTGAACCTAGAGGATTAGAAGCTTCAGAGTTCAAACATGCTAAAAGGACGTCGGAGCGTGGTGCTGACCACACCACCTCATTCCAGTGCCGAGGTCAAGAAAGCACGGAGTTTTTCTTTACGATGACGTGCAAAGGGAACTTTTATCACTAAGGGGCGGAGGTTGATGAAAAGTCGTCTTTTTATTTTTCACATTCGGACGATGCCTATTAATATAGAAATCCTTTCTATGTTAATATTAACGTAAAAAATTAATTTCTTATATTGCATTTTTTGACGTTTTTGAATAGTTCATTTTTACATTTTTTTCGGCATTTTTTTGTCATTTTTAATACTTTGATGAACTTCTAGATCATTTTCAATGCATTTTACTTCCTTTTCTACATATAGGCCTGTTAAATATTTTCTAAGCAAACAGAACAGTAGTAATTACCTACTGAATAAGTGAATAACAGTGAAGTTTGAGTTTTATAGTTTGGAACAGACTCTAAAGTCCATCCCTCATTCCACTGAAGGCTTCACCTCACACAACAGAAGTGATATAAAATGCTTGACAACAGCTTAGTTTAAGTGAGGGCTTTGACCGCTACTGTTCTTTTGTTGGTAAGTCTTTAGAATTTATGTTCGGAAGGGGGGAAACTTTCACGGTTTCCTGGACAATAGGACGTTGTGTCCCCAATATGATTCCGAAGGAATGTACTATAGTAGAAAAGATTTTTAACACAAAGATTGCAAGAATGCACTCTGCACCCACAGTTTGTCTTGTCATTTACATTCCCCGTCTGTAAGATCTGGTAACAAAAGTGAAAAGCGGAAGAAGAAGGAAGAGAATGAAGGCACTGACATGGACCACCCCTGTTGATAGGTACTTGTGCAGATATGAACATATCATACTCGTGGGTTTTAGTTCGAACTTAGGTTTAAGATACAAATTAGATTTATTTTAAATGTTATTTTAAGTGATCGTGCTTCATTTAATTTAGGATATTTTCTGTTATTGTTGTTATTGTTATTATTATTATTATTATTATTATTATTATTATTATTATTAGTAGTAGTAGTAGTAGTAGTAGTAGTAGTAGTATTACAAATTATTGTTAGTATTAATTATTAGTATTATTATTAATTGTATTTTTAATTAATAAGTTTATTATTGTCATTATTGAGTGTAATTAGTTACCACTGCCACCGGGTATATACCCATTGCAGTGTGAATAAATACATACACATACACATTGTAAACCCCCATTAAAATCTGTAGTTTTCCCTAAAAACCTTCATTTTGTTGCATGTTCTTTTCCTTTATCGTAGTCAAAATCCAGGAAGTTGCCTCCTCTCTCCTAGATTTGCAGGGCAGTCATTGAAACTAGATGACTAATTTTTAAGAAGTTGTGATGCGAGTACGGTGAATTATATTTAAGTGTCACTTTCTTTTAATTTTTATGTCATTTTTCCATTAGTTTAAGGGCATTTTAATGATCATTTTAAGTAGAATTTTAGGTCATCAACATCCACCCCTAGTTACCGCACATATTGCCAATATAGGACAACAAAACGGCAAGGCATACAAGCTGTCCATACGAGCTATTCCATCTCAAATCGACAGAAATATAGAGAAAATTGACCTTAGTATTTTTAAATACAATGAAACTTTTTCTGTCCGTTGACAACTGTGATACAATGCTTTGTGCAAAGTTTGAGGCATCAGAACTTCATAGTGTTTAAAATTAAAAATATTTTAATTTATCGTATTTTCATAAAATTAGCAACTTTAAACTGTTGTGGCTCCGAAATCCTTTCACCCAATGATCAAAATCATGGTTTATTTTGATGCTGAGAAGTTAAAGTTTATATTGACATGTAAACAGTTTTTCTTACTTTTTATGGAAATGGAGACCACGAAAAAATATTTTTAAAATATATAGTTAGATTCCGCATTGAAAGTACAAATAAACACATATTTTCTTTTTTTTTACTAGTGCACCGTTGATAAGAAAGTATTGAAAATATCAAATAAAGAAAATAAATAGTACGCGCGTGAACTAACCAGCTGACTGTGAGACGGGAGCTAGCCTAGGCAAGCAAGGCCAGGAGACATAAACACGTGATGTGTCGTCTAGCAGCGCATAGCTGGGCTAGCTTTATCACAAGTTTTCATAAACACAGGAGTAAAATGACGCCCAACGCTCGCTTATCTTCAGCTCTCGGCCAGTGCGTGCTGCGCCGTTCAAGTCTAGGCGTGTGAAAATAATTTATTTAATACCCTCGAAACTTATTGCCGAGCCACTAAGCAAACAATGCCGAATCCCTCTTAATAATGCAAGGTTTTTTCTCAATATTTTTTACATTTTTATAAATGGGCAAAAAGCCTAAAAGTAAGTAAAATCAGATTATCTGTCTCTCTGTACACAACAGAAATAAGGATTACTTCTTAACATAACCTACCAAATGTCAGCTTCAAAATGAGCTCTCGTTCAATGTTCTGCAGTAAATGGTTCCAGAGTTCTGAGCGCTGAAAAAGGCTTGTTTTTATAAAATACGCTAAATTTGTCGCTCAATATTACGAAAACCGTTTGACTCTCGATAGTATATTTTTGCAAATGCACTGTCCTCAGCAGCTTGTATAAATGGGGAAAAAATTAGAGTATTAAAAAAATGCGAGGTTTTTTATTGATCGATTTCATATGGAATAGCCCGTATGTAAAACCACACCCACACGAATTGCAGTACTGAGCTGTGCTTATTACACGGGGCACGCATGGACTAAAGTTGTTTCCTTCCACAAACGCAGAAAGTATCTGAACGCACTCTGGCGGATACAGCTGGATCGTTAAGATACTCGTCCAAGTTTTGTGCACTTGGGTTTCTCCGCCTTCGTCTCCTGGCATTCAATTACCCCGGGTTCCCTGCAAGTTCTGAATTACAAGAGATTCTTCAAGAAGGTCCCAGAGCACATCTCGCTTTACTTATTCAGCCCAGCAGGGAGCTCGATCTCTTCACACAATGATTCTTCTACCATCTATTATGCAATGTGAGTCCTATTCGTATCTAAATGTAAGGTTCCTAGACTCGACGAAATGTTGTCAGGACCCACACGATGGTGGAAGAAGGAAAATCCTCTTCCAGGAGACTTACTTTGGATATTTTGTAAAGATAAGAGTACTACACCACAAGTTTTGAGGACAGCGTTTCATACACAAGGAAATTGAAGTACGATAAGAATAGTAATAATCGGAAATTATACAATTAAGGCGATGCGCTATTGAAAATAGTCGAATTTTGACACATTTTGTAATTTGTCTATTTTTACGCTAAAACATGTACGGTTTCATGACTTAGTATTTTCGTGAAAATTTTATCTCAGTATCTTAATTATAAGTATACTTTTATAATTTGGTAGAAATTGAGTTAATGCAGGAGTTATGTGTAGCCAAAACTTTCAAATTACTTACTTACTTACTTACAGGCTTTTAAGGAACCCGGAGGCTCATTGCCGCCCTCACATAATAATAATAATAATAATAATAATAATAATAATAATAATAATAATAATAATAATAATAATAATAGTTTTATTTTCCCTGGCAGAGTTAAGGCCATCAGGCCTTTTCTTCCACTCAACCAGGATCAAATCACATACAGAAAAAATACATACCTGTATACAAATATGAACTTAAAAATAATAATAAACATAAGCCCGTCATTGGTCCCTATCCTGAGCAAGATTAATCCATTCTCTATCATCATATCCCACCTCCCTCAAATCCATTTTAATATTATCTTCCCATCTACGTCTCGGCCTCCCCAAAGGTCTTTTTCCCTCCGGCCTGTCAACTAACACTCTATATGCATTTCTGGATTCGCTCATACGTGCTATATGCCCTGCCCATTTCAAAGGTCTGGATTTAATGTTTCAAATTAATTATCTTATAAAAAAATTTCTACGTTTTCAACGACAAGTAGGTATTCATTTTATTTCTCTGTGGTTAAAGCCCGAGTGATGAAACTTGGCATACCTATTCATTAATATCTCTGTTGTGAAATGGAGCATTTGATCGGAATTATATATATTTACAAATGAACAAATCAGATTAAGGCATTACCAATGCTCCATTACTCAACATGCAGTGCTATCTTTAAGGAAAAAAAAATTAAAAATGATAATTAAAAAAATACTAATACTATTTTCACTAAAGTAATAAAAAAATAAGTTTAATTTTGTTTAAATGTTTAGGAGAAGCGATTGAAATTTGCAATGTTGAATTATGATATTTATTTGCATACTCTGTAAAAATTTTAACTCCCTAGCTAAAAAAATTGTGGATTTTACAAATTTAGTAACGCATCGCCTTAACACAGTTACAATCAAGAATTAGAAATCATACAAGTAATACAGATGCAATCAACAATTAGAAATGATACAACTAATATAGGTACAATCAACAATTAGAAATCATACAAGTAATATAGATGCAATCAACAATTAGAAATGATACAACTAATATAGGTACAATCAACAATTAGAAATCATACAAGTAATATAGATGCAATCAACAATTAGAAATGATACAACTAATATAGATACTATCAACAATTAGAAATCATACAAGTAATATAGATGCAATCAACAATTAGAAATGATACAACTAATATAGATACAATCAACAATTAGAAATCATACAAGTAATATAGATGCAATCAACAATTAGAAATGATACAACTAATATAGGTACAATCAACAATTAGAAATCATACAAGTAATATAGATGCAATCAACAATTAGAAATGATACAACTAATATAGGTACAATCAACAATTAGAAATCATACAAGTAATATAGATGCAATCAACAATTAGAAATGATACAACTAATATAGGTACAATCAACAATTAGAAATCATACAAGTAATATAGATGCAATCAACAATTAGAAATGATACAACTAATATAGGTACAATCAACAATTAGAAATCATACAAGTAATATAGATGCAATCAACAATTAGAAATTATATAACTAATATAGATACAATCAGCAATTAGAAATGATACAACTAACATAGACACAATCAACAATTAGAAATCATACAAGTAATATAGATAGAATCAACAATTAGAAATCATACAAGTAATATAGATAGAATCAACAATTAGAAATGATACAACTAATATAGATAGAATCAACAATTAGAAATGATACAACTAATATAGATACAATCAACAATTAGAAATCATACAGGTAATATAGATAGAATCAACAATTAGAAATGATACATATAATATAGGCCTAAATACAATCAACAATTAGAAATCATACAAGTAATATATATATATATATATATATATATATATATATATACAGAATCAACAATTAGAAATGATACAACTAATATAGATACAATCAACAATTAGAAATCATACAAGTAATATAGATAGAATCAACAATTAGAAATTATACAACTAATATAGATACAATCAACAATTAGAAATTATACAAGTAATATAGATGCAATCAACAATTAGAAATGATACAACTAATATAGCTACAATCAACAATTAGAAATGATACAATAAAAATTATGTACCCTAGGCCTACGTGGTGTTTGAGAACAACACTGATTTTATTAGAAATGATACAATAAAGATACAATCAACAATTAGAAATGATCTACCGTAATTAAAGAATGTGATGTATTAATATTTGATATGACTGACAGGCTCAGAAAATGCAATGTTCCATCAGAAACAGTCTGACAAATCATGAATATGCAGAAAAGCTCCCTGTATGGATCACAAAGTGGAGAAAAATAATGCAAGTAAAGTATCCTAATCGGCAAGTGGAACATTTGAATATTAACAGTATAGGTATCACACTTTTTTCTTCAGTAGTACTACTCAATTATTAATTTATTTAATCTCAAACTCGCCTCTGACAATATGCTGTAAAAACGACACAACGAAAACTAAGCTAAATTTTATGGTATTCTATTGGTCGTCTGGGAAGTCTTGACTCACAGACAATTTGTTTTAACTGTACTGCACTGTTTACAATCTTTCAGACGAGGATTTTCTCTTGAAAGTTATGCATGCGAAAGCGTGGGGCATAGCTACACTATTGGCACCACATATTGTGTGCTGACGCTCTTATGCAATCGAAATGCCAGCATGGGTGACAGAAATGCTTTGCATCTTAACGAGGAACATAGCAGCGACCCTGTGCCAATATTTCTGGTAATTCTCCTTAATTCCGCTTCTTTCCGGTTGAAGAAATTTCAAGTGTGTGTGATGCGTGCGAATGAAGTTGTATGACGTAACAGCGTCAGCAGTGAAATCTAGGAGACGTGCTTTAGTTACAAAGCTTATCAGATAACATGTGATTATTGCACCGATAAAAATCTGAAAATAGATAAGAGCTAACTTTCTAGTGGTATGAAGACCTGATCTTGGTAAGGACATGCAATCAAGATCTGTAATGATCAAGTAGGATATGATCACAATGAAACGCGCAAAATAAATTACACGAAGTTTTGTACGATTTCGTTTTTTGGTTCCTTTCCCTGTGTCGTGGACACATCCAACCTGAAAGTTGAAGTCATTTTTTGCATCCGTTATCAAGAACTATCTTGTATGATTGGACTTAGCAATGGACCCCAACACTAAGTACTTTTTGAATTTTAAATTAATCTTTGTAGATTATCCAATAATTCGTAACACATTTTAATTATTTTGTGAACGTTTTCGCCCGGTGTGGGAATCTTCAGACAATATAGATATCTGTACATAATATATATCAAAATTACATAATACATGCCCTGCCCATCTCAAACGTCTGGATTTAATGTTCCTAATTACAGTAGCGTGCAAATTAATCCGAACAACGTAATTACTTATGCAAAAAAATACTCAAACGGGATAAAAAAAAAGGATCTAAGACATACCTCAGTAATCTATGTGGCCCCCTTGTTCCTCATAACAGCTCTGAGATGATTTGGCATGGATTCCACTAATTTCCCACAAATATTCTTCATTTCTTCATCGCGAAACCATACACCAATGAGGGCAGAAATCATCTTCTCCTTTGTAGAACAATCCATTTTTTGCATTCTTCTTTTGCAAATTGACCACAAGTTCTCAATGGGGTTGATGTCGGGTGAGTTACCTGGCCAGGAGACTACCTGAATATTCTTCTTGTTGAAGAATTCTGTAGTTTTTCCAGACGTATGGCATGGTGCCAGGTCTTGTTGGAACACACCTCTGCCATCCGGAAATGATTTTTGCAGCTGGGGTACGATTCTGGTTGCCAATAAGTGAATATATTTGTCAGAATTCATCATTCCCTTGATAGGTATTAATGTTCCAAGCCCTTCATGTGTAAAACAACCCCAAAACATTACTTTAGGGGGGTATTTGGGTGCTTGTTGGAGATGAGCTGCTGTTACTTTTTCGGATCCTTTCCGTACGTAACAAACACGGTGGCCGTGGACCTCGAAATGAGACTCATCGGAAAAAAGTACATTCATCCAGTCATTCACTGTCCAGTGTTGATGTAATTTTGCCCACATTAAGCGTTTTTTGCACATAACAGGGGTTAGCAGTTGCTTCTTAATAGGCTTACGAGCCCTTCGTCCAGCTTCCAAAAGCCTACGCCGCACTGTTGTGACGTGAATATTCGCCCCAGTGGTAGCCATTAACTAGCGGGTTAAGTGGACAGCAGTTAGTCTAGGATTTTATTTACTTTTCCTGACAATTATACGATCATCTGCAGGTGAAGTCTTCCTTTTCCGGCCACAATTTCCTATTTTCTGGGGTGTGATGGATCAAGTCTCTGTATCGTTTTATGATCGAATAAACAGTAGCCAAACCGATGTGACATTCTGCAGCAATTTGCCTCTATGTCATAGAAGAATGCTCTGCTAATGTTATAATTTTAGACCGTTTTCGTGGAGTTGTATCCATTTGTGAAGACGACAGAATGTACACAGGATTGCAGTATTAAGTCTTCAACAAAACTGAAATGCTTATATGTACAAAACGACAGGCAAAATGTCACATATTATAAAAAAAATAATAACAACAGACCTTCAATAATGGAATTACACGTACTATAGATGTCAATTAAAGCCGTATGAGCAGCTGTGAGGCCAAAATGACAGAAAATGTAAAAATATGTCGTGTTCGGATTAATTTGCACGCTACTGTATGTCACGTGAAGAATACAATGCGTGAAGTTCTGTGTTGTGTAACTTTCTCCATTCTCCTGTAACTTCATCCCTCTTAGCTCCAAATATTTTCCTAAGCACCTTATTCTCAAACATCCTTAATCTCTGTTCCTCTCTCAAAGTGAGAGTCCACGTTTCACAACCATACAGAACAACCGGTAATATAACTGTTTTATGAATTCCAACTTTCAGATTTTTCGACAGCAGACTGGATGATAAAAGTTTCTCAACCGAATAATAACAGGCATTTCCCATATATATTCTGTGTTTAATTTCCTCCCGAGTATCATTTATATTTGTTACTGTTGCTCCCAGATATTTGAACTTCTCCACCTCTTCAAAAGATAAATCTCCTATTTTTATATTTCCATTTCGTACAATATTCTCGTCACGAGACATAACCATAGACTTTGTCTTTTCGGGATTTACTTCCAAACCTATCTCTTTACTTGCTTCCAGTAAAATTCCCGTGTTTTCCATAATCGTTTGTGGATTTTCTCCTAACATATTCACGTCATCCGCATAGACAAGAAGCTGATGTAACCTGTTCAATTCCAAACCCTCTCTGTTATCCTGGACTTTCCTAATGGCATACTCTAGAGCAAAGTTAAAAAGTAAAGGTGATAGTGCATCTCCTTGCTTTAGCCCACAGTGAATTGCAAACGCATCTGACAGAAACTGACCTATACGAACTCTGCTGCACTTTTCACTGAGACATTTTAATTAATTGAACTAGTTTCTTGGGAACACCAAATTCAATAAGAATAACATGTGACCAATTATATAAATACTAACTTGAAATTTTAAAAGGCAATTAAAAACACTTTTAAATATCTAACTAAAAGTACAGCAACAAGATTAATCAACAAGTATAATAAATATGCATATTTAATATCAATCTGTGATCGTCCATGACAGACAGAGATCACAACCGGGCTATTATGTGGGATCGATAAGCCGTATTGTTGTTATATGTCTGAAGAATCGTAGGTGGACACTTATTTGACAATAGGACACACAATTAAATGTGCATATTTTAACAGAGAATACCATGAGATCGTATATGGATCATATGCGGAGATAAAAAAGAAGGCAGAAAATAGGAAAGACTAGAAAAAACTAGGTTTGCAGTGAAAGACCTGCCCTTCGGCAGAAAACTATGAATGGATGAATGAGTGAATGAATGAATGAATAAATGAGTGAATGAATGAATGAATGAATTAATGATTTTAGAACAGGTGACTGCCTTTAAATAAGGGATGCAATCTTTCTTGTACCTCCACAGTGATACAGACGATACTTACTTACTTACTGGCTTTTAAGGAACCCGGAGATTCATTGCCGCCCTCACATAAGCCCGCCATAGGTCCCTATCCTGAACAAGATTAATCCAGTCTCTATCATCATATCCCACCTCCCTCAAATCCATTTTAATATTATCCTCCCATCTACGTCTCGGCCTCCCCAAAGGTCTTATTCCCTCCGGGCTTCCAACTAACACTCTATATACATTTCTGGATTCGCCCATACGTGCTACATGCCCTGCCCATCTCAAACGTCTGGATTTAATGTTCCTAATTATGTCAGGTGAAGAAAACAATATGTGCAGTTCTGCGTTGTGTAATTTTCTCCATTCTTCTCTAACTTCATCCCTTTTAGCACAAAATATTTTCCTAAGAACCTTATTCTCAAACACCCTTAATCTCATTTCCTCTCTCAAAGTGAGAGTCAAGTTTCACAACCATACAAAACAACCGGTAATATAACTCTTTTATAAATTCTAAACTGCTCAGGAAGAGAAAAAGAAATTTGCTGGGTCACAGGCTGAGAAGAAACTGCCTACTCAAGGATGCTCTGGAAGGAATGGTGAACGAGAGAAGTGTTCGAGGCTGAAGAAGAAATCAGATGATAGATGACATTAAAATATATGGATTATATGCGGAGATAAAAAAGAAGGCAAAAAATAGAAAAGATTGGAGAAAGCTGGGTTTGCAGTGAAAGACCTGCCCTTCGGCAGAAAACTATGAATGAATAAATAATTTTAAATAAGGGATGCAATCTTTCATATACCTCCACAGTGATACAGACGATAAATTACAAAAATATCAGTAACTCGTAGGTACAATCAGATATATTCGGATGAAGTAAAGAAAAAACAACATTAATGTGTTATATAAAAAAACAATAACATTACCATTCACATCTAAAAAGAAAAGTATTCACTATATTCACAAAAATGCCCTAAACATGTGGCTAATAAAATAAGGCGCTATATCTGAAATTACTTATTAATCACTAGCCGTACCCGTGCGCTCCGCTGCACCCGTTAGAAATAAATATAAAGTAATTACATAATTAAAATAGGACGTTTGATCCAGGGAACATTCGTGTTTGATAGAAGGATAAATCGTTTAATATGTTACTTAATTTAAATTGTATTTAAATTAATTAAAATGCGATCATTTTGGTCCAGAGACCACTCAGAAGTTACTGTAATAACATTATAGCATTATGTCCATCTAGAGAAACTACACTTTCCAATGGTGAAATAATAATTACTTATACAAATCGGTTAATTTAGCTTTCGATATTACTTCATACAAACACAGAAACATTCTCTAGGCTATGTTTCATAGCTTTCGATTGTTGTTGTCCAAGGCCCCTTATAGACGTAGTAATTTGTTTTCATTTCATTACACCACCTTAGATGGCACTGTATTTTAATTTTAAAACTCATTTATCTCATTAAATATCAGTCCTATCAAAATTTTGCAAAGTGTAAAACTTATCGGAAATAATTTTTTAAGAAACTTTTGTTATGCAACATATTTCACAAAAATAAATAATAAGCGAGATATTTCGATTTATTTAATTCAGGCACCCTTATAACCCCCCTTTTAAATAATGTCATATAGTCTAAAATTTAAGTTAGAGCGAACTTAATTTATATTCCAATTTTCATTTGAATCGTTTCAGCCATTATCGCGTGAAAAGGTAACAAACATCCAGACAGATAGACAGACAGACAGACAAACAGACAGACATACAAACAAAAATGTCAAAAAAGCGATTTTCGGTTTCAGGGTGGTTAATTATATATGTTAGGACCAATTATTTTTGGAAAATAAAAAATTACCAGAAAAATGTCGGCTACAGATTTATTATTAGCAGGGAAAGGATTTATATGTAAATACATATTTACTTATAAAGCTAATATAATTTATATTTTGCATTATCTTTATGTTTCACAATGTGTAGGGTTGAAAAATCCTACTTTTATTTTCCATATTTTTCCATATTTTAGAGTTTAGTACATATTTTCGTTAATTTCCATATATTTTCCATATTTCATATAAAACAGTCCATATTATATTAGGTTTAACAATAAAACAAAACAAAATTCCATTAACTTTTAAAAATACATTTCAACAATAGAGATTTAAACACATGTTCAGTAATCCCTTTAACATCAGAGTTATTTGAAAATTAGCAGTCCTATCAACAATGGGAAAGTAAGTTACAAAACTGTATTAATTTAATTTAAAATTTTTAACAGACTTCAGTTGTGCAGCTCAACAGTTAAATGCCAGTCAGAGTACACATAGGTTCAGTTTTGTAAATCATACTATAAAGACGGTAAATATGCCAAAAGTACGTCATTCAGTCAATTTAAAATCAAAACTAACAAGTTACATTTCAGAATTTAAAGAAGATGGTTTATCAACTGACAATAAAATATTATTTTGTAATTTGTGTCAGTGTGCAGTATCATCTACACAAAAGTTCCTGGTGCAACAACACATTACAACTAGTAAACATCAGGCCAACAAACAACTAAATTCCAAGCAGAGACAATTGTTTTTAACACAACCAACAACATCGAATGTAAGATCTGAGTTTAACATCGACCTGTGCCGTTCTCTCATCTCTGCTGATATTCCTCTCTACAAACTAAAGAATAAGGTCTTCAGGGAATTCCTTGAAAAATATACTCAACATACAATCCCGGATGAGTCAACACTTAGGAAGACGTATGCTCCATCCATCTACGATGAGACAATACAGAAGATAAGAGATGAAATTAAAGATAGTTCAATTTGGGTTTCCATTGATGAGACTCCCGACAAAGAAGGTAGACTTGTTGGTAATGTAGTTATCGGTTTGTTAAGTGAACAATATTCTGAACGAATTCTTTTACATTGTGATGTTCTAGAAAAGTGCAATAACAAAACTATAGTTAAACTGTTCAACGAAGCTATGGGTATCCTGTGGCCAAAGGGTATTATGTACGATAATGTGTTATTCTTTATTAGCGATGCTGCCCCTTATATGGTCAAAGCTGGACAAGCATTATCTGTTGTATATCCTAAATTGACTCATTTTACTTGTGTGGCGCATGCATTTCATCGTGCGGCAGAAGTGGTCAGAGACAATTTCCCTAAAGTAGATTTGTTGATTTCATCAGTGAAAAAAGTATTTCTCAAAGCTCCCAGTAGAGTTAACGTGTTGAAAGAAATGTACCCTGAAATTCCATTGCCACCAAAGCCAATTTTAACTAGATGGGGTACATGGCTAGAAGCAGTTGAATATTATGCCGAACATATAGACTCTATTAACAATGTTCTCCTTGCATTGGACTCTGAAGATGCAGTCTCAATTGATACTGCGAAAACAGTTACCTGTGACATAAGTGTGAAGAATGACTTAGCTCACATTCAGCATACATTTTCATGCATCATAAAAACGCTCAAAAGTCTCCAAAATAGGCACCTTTCACTATCTGAAAGTTTTGAAATTATAAATAGTACTGTGGAACAACTGAATCGTGGTAGAGGTAAAGTTGCAGATGCAGTAAGAGCTAAGGTGGACACTGTACTTTCAAAAAACCCTGGATATGAAGAACTACAAAAGGTTGTTGCTGTGATGAGTGGTGAATCAACAGTGAAGATTAACTTGGACTTATCCCCAGCAGACATTGTGAAATTGAATTATGTACCAGTTACTTCTTGTGACGTCGAACGCTCTTTTAGTCAGTATAAATCTATCCTCAGAGACAATAGAAGAAGATTCACTTTTCAGCACTTGAAAGAAATGTTTGTAACCTATTGTTATGGTAACAGACAATAAAAATTGTGTTTTGTTGAAACTACATTGGAAGATAAGGTACGTCCATTATATTTTTTGTTTAGTTTGATTAAAATGTACCAATATTTAACGTACATAGTCATTTTTTTATAATTTTAAGTCCATATTTAATTCCATATTTTGGTAAAAATCCATATTTAATTCCATATTTTGGTAAAAATAACTACATATATATTTACATATTTCATATATTTTTAGTCCATATAAATCCGTTCCCTGATTATTAGTATAGCCGTACCCGTGCGCTCCGCTGCACCAGTTAGAAATAAATGTAAATTAATTACATAATTAAAATAGGACATTGATCCAGGGAACATTCGTGTTTGATAGAAGGATAAATCGTTTATTATATTACTTAATTTAAATTGCATTAAAAAAATTAAAATGTGATCATTTTGATCCAGAGACCACTCATTTGGTCATAAAAATTATATTAGCAAGTACACGAAACGAATGCCTGTCAAGTTTTCTGTGCATAAGAAGCTATTTTAATCTTACCTGTCCTCGATTCACTCAGAAGTTACTGTAATAACATTATAGCATTATGTCCATCTAGAGAAACTACACTTTCCAATAGTGAATTAATAATTAATTATAGAAATCGGTTAATTTAGCTTCCGATATTACTTCATAGAAACACGATTGTTGTTGTCCAAGGCCTCTTATAGACGAAGTCATTTGTTTTTTATTTCATTACACCGCCTTAGATGGCGTTGTTAATGTAATTTCGAAACTCATTTATCTCATTAAATATCAGTCCTATCAAAATTTTGCATGGAATAAAACTTATCGGAAATTATTTTTAAAGAAACATTTGTTATGCAATATTTTTCATGAAAATTAATAATAAGGGAGATATTTCGATTTATTTAATTCAGGCCCTCTTATAACCTCCATTTTAAATAATGTATTTTGAATGTCATATAGCCTAAAATATAAGTTAGAGCGAACTTAATTTTTATTCCAATTTTCATTTGAATCGTTTCAGCCATTATCGCGTGAAAAGGTAACAAACATCCAGACAGACAGACAGACAGACAGACAGACATACAAACAAAAATGTCAAAAAAGCTATTTTCGGTTTCAGGGTGGTTAATTATATATGTTAGGGCCAATTTATTTTTAAATACAGACGTGGACAAATTATTAACAAAATTGACGATTTTTATGATAATTCTGTTTACAAAATTTGATTTTTCAATTTAGACTACAGTTCACAATTAAAGAGTTAAATTTTGTAAAAGTAGCCTATATAATAAAAATCTTCAATTTTGTTAATAATTTGTAAATTAGCAAAAATTTCAACTACAGTCTAAATTGAAGAGTCAAATTTTGTAAAACTATAAAATAAAAATCTTCAGTTTTGCTAATAATTTGGAAATATCCCAAATGTCAACTGTATTCCAAATTGAAAAATCGAATTTTGTAAAAATATATAATAAAAACCTCAGGTTTTGCTAATAATTTGTAAATATGCAAAAATATAAAATGTAGTCCAAATTGAAGAGTTAAATTTTATAAAATATACAATACAAATCTTCAATTTTGCTAATCATTTGGAATTACGCAAAAATGTCAACTGTAGTCTAAATTGAAGAATCGTTTTGTAAAGATATATAATAAAAATCTTCAATTTTGCTAATAATTTATCCACGTCTGTAGTATTATTTTAATTCTACTCACTATATAAATAGCGCATGCGCGATCTTCTCTGACGGCGCCACAGCTGCAAACCACTGCGATGTTCGTTTGTTAATAACCCACATCACAGACAGCTACTGTAGTATTTACTAACACATAACAATTTCTCTCCTATCATTAAGCGCCACTAAACGACACCAAATTTGAAAACAGCTCCCGCCGAAGTTGGCGCAATCTGGTGGCACACTTCGCAGCACGTGACCCGCTGGTCGGCACTCCGACACAAAACTGCGGTCTCGCGCAGCAAGCAGTTGTCATACACAAACAGCAAATTAGGTGTGATGTCACTCATTGTGGCGATCCTGCTTCCAGGAACGGCTTTATCGGGAGTCACGTTTGCAACCGCACCATCTCACTGGACGCTTCTCGCTTCATTGCAGCGATAATGAGGCCGATACCGATTGGCAAGACGGCCAGTTAAGCGGAATAGTTTATCACGAAACCTAGTAATAAACAAAACTTTCGTTCTCTTATCATCAAAGTACGCAGAATTTTATGTTATTATCATAACACAAGTAGCCTGTATATTATAAATAGTCATGTTACATAATTAAATTTTCTGGCCCTCCATTTCAATTGCGAAGTGAGTCCACCAACCAGAAGTAGTCTTCAGATGTATAAAGGTTACCGTCGCTGGTTCGAGCCCCGCCGGAGAAAATGAATTATAGACTTTTTTTTTTAACTAGCAGGTTTTTCTTGGATATTGTTTGTTTATATTTCTTCTAAAATAGGTAATGTTGCTCATTTAACAATTTTCTTGATTATTTCTAAAAATAGCCGAACTTAAGCCCTTTTAAGACTAGAAGCCAAACTGAGTAGAAGGGACTATTAAACATAAGACCTTTTTCATGTCAAAATAAATGAGAAATGTAAATTATTAGGGATGCAAAATGGATCTTAAACAATTATAGGACTGTTTACCTGGTGCTTAAAGTTTTAAAAGTAAAGGGCAGCAGTATGTGATAAAATGACTAAAATACAAGTTAGACCTTTTTAATAGGGAAGCATGGAAAGTAAACTTGTGATGGTTGGTAAGGAATAAAGTACCTATTAAATATTCTTAAGTCCTTTATTCTGTGTGTGTTCGATTCAAAAAGTACTTAGGACATTTGGTAACACTCTATAAATCCAGTCAGGAGTCTTATTTGACTTCAGCCGTTTTACCAGATTGTAGAGAATTGTTTCCGCTTTCAGAATAACTAAAAATCTCATTTTCACAAAAAAAAATTGACTTAAGACCTTTTTCCTCCCGGCCACAGAAGTATTAAAATAAAAAAATGCTTATTTACGTACTTACTTACTTACCTACTTACTGGCTTTTAAGGAACCCGGAGGTTCATTGCCGCCCTCACATAAGCCCGCCATCGAGCCCTATCCTGAGCAAGATTAATCCAGTCTCTACCATCATATCCCACCTCCCTCAAATCCATTTTAATATTATCTTCCCATCTACGTCTCGGCCTCCCCAAAGGTCTTTTTCCCTCCGGCCTCCCAACTAACACTCTATATGCATTTCTGGATTCGCCCATACGTGCTACATGCCCTGCCCTTCTCAAACGTCTGGATTTAATGTTCCTAATTATGTCAGGTGAAGAATACAATGCGTACAGTTCTGTGTTGTGTAACTTTCTCCATTCTCCTGTAACTTCATCCCGCTTAGCCCCAAATATTTTCCTAAGCACCTTACTCTCAAACACCTTTAATATCTGTTCCTCTCTCAAAGTGAGAGTCCAAGTTTCACAACCATACAGAACAACCGGTAATATAACTGTTTTATAAATTCTAACTTTCAGATTTTTTGACAGCAGACTAGATGACAAAAGCTTCTCAACCGAATAATAACAGGTATTTCCCATATTTATTCTGCGTTTAATTTCCTCCCGAGTATCATTTATATTTGTTACTGTTGCTGCAAGATATTTGAACTTCTCCACCTCTTCAAAAGATAAATATCCAATTGTTTGTAAGGAATAAAGTATTAAATATTCTTAAGTCCTTTATTCTGTGTGTGTTCGATTCAAAAAGTACTTAGGACATTTGGTAACGCTCTATAAATCCAGTCAGGAGTCTTATTTGACTTTAGCCGTTTTACCAGATTGTAGAGAATTGTTTCCGCTTTCAGAATATATAAAAATCTCATTTTCACAAAAAATTGACTTAAGACCTTTTTCCTCCCGGGCACAGAAGTATTAAATTAAAAAAATATTTCCAGGAATAAGCACAGTCTACTATATACAGTCACGAAGCTTGAGTTTTGAGGGTGCTAGAAACAACAGACTGTGACAGTACTATTTTGCATTGCCTGTAATGAGGCGATATTAGCGATCCTAGTGGTGAGCAACTATCTAATGTTTGCATATTTACTACGTATTGAGCTTCGCGACTGTATATACTAGACTGTGGAATAAGTTTCAATTGTCAGTCACCTGTATGTCCGGCTGTGGTGTTACGGAACAGTTTAGGCGCGATGTATCACTCCTCCGAAGCCACGGTCGTGGTTCGAATTCCAGCTAGGCCATGGATGTGTGTTCGTTGTCAGTACGTCGATACGCGATGTGGTGCTGGTCCCAGGTCACTGCATCTGTTGAGAAGAAGTCCAGATGTGAGCGTGAATCACAGGACAGCTGCAGCAACATGACGCAAGTAATTATCAGCTGACAGAAACAGACTACAATAAAAATCTTCTTCCATTCGAAAACTCCACTTTTAAAAGCAAACACAGTTTTACATTGAGCTAAGAACTACAATCTCATAACTGTGCCGAACTTAATCTACTGTACAAAGCTTTTCATACTGTCAGCACTCAGAGCTACGCCTATATCTTCCGGTATGGTATACACACTCCAAACTATTATATGTCGGCCTATGCTGTACATCGATGTCAAAAAAAAAAATTAACAGAATGAGATTAGACTTTATCTCTATAAAAATCTTTCCGAATTTTTTGTAAAAACATCTTATGTAGGAACTTTACAAGAAAATATTTTTGCTTCCTTTTCGAGATAAAAATTGTTTTATATGACAATTTCATTGCGTGTTTTGGGAAAGCATTGATTGAATTCTCAATATGTTCAGTCAATTTAAGAGAGTAGAGTATTATGATAATATAAGATTGAAAGAATTTTAATTTAGTCATTTAAATATGCAAAACTTTAATCCAGATAAATGTAACCTTTTAAAATTATTTTTCAGAACGAAAAGTTATTACATTTGTTCGGATCATTTTTTCTGCACATTTTAAAGGACAAAACTAAAATTGTTTCAATCATGTATTATCATAATACTCTGCTCTTTAAATTGACTGAGCATATTGGGAATTATATCAATGGCTTTCCCAAAACACGCTATGAAATGTTTCATATAATAGTAATATGCGTTACAAGAGCGGTATGTTGAAGTTTTCATGTTCGAGGAAAAGTTTGAAAAAGCGAAACATAATCGATCTTTTTTAATTTCCGAGAATTGAAAGAAAACATACCGCTCGTGTATCGTACATTATTTTGTGCGAAGATCGTTTATTACACACCTGAAAGAGGAATTTCTAATTAGTTGCAATGAAATCTCCATCTTGGTTTCTGTTCAATGACGGCAAATTTGCAAAACAAAAATATCTATGTTTAACATTGTTTTCTGTGTTTACTATACTCCAGCAGGCCGTGATATACGTCTGTCTTTTTTTCCCCCAGTCTATAAATGCGAACTTAAAACAAACGGTAAGGTTATGTAATGATTTATTTTTCATTTTAATATTTTAACAATATTATTTATATAACATATTGCAGTAATAACATCGGCAAGTTTAATTTTGCCGGTCAAGCAGATTTTTTTCACGGCTTCCTTAATGTTACTTGCATCACGAATGCAGTAACTTTAGTGGAGTTGTAGAGTTTACTTAATTTTTGCAAATATTTAAAAACAATAATTAACAGTGCAATTTAGGTGAAATTGCAGTGGTAAGTTTCCAATTTATAATTATTACTATATTGAACGTCTCTAAAAATAATATGTTAAAAGCCTAAAGCAGTAAAATCAATATGTCACTTAAGCGGTAAGAAGAGGGAAATTGTTATGTGTGTTAGGTTGGGAATACTGAATGTGGAATTTTAGACTTATCGCGGGTTGGTTTTGTGCGGAAACCAAGCAAATACGCACGATCTCGCACAAAATCATTTTCATCTCGAAAAGGAAGTAAAAACGAGCAAAACTGTATTTAAACTTTTTTGTTTGAAATATCTCAAAGAATAACCCTCTGAAATTTATGACATTACTTACGGTTCACCGTGTATAATGTAATATACGACTTCGGATATTTATACGCCCGAAACTCTGTAGTAAGCTGCACACTCGAAACTGGCATATATAAAGGAATAAAAATACTAACAAATGGTCATCTTTTATTTTTAAGCTTCTGGTGACAAAATATACAAGATATTTCATTAAAAGCGTGCAAAATTAAATCAAGAAATGGGGTATGCTGTAAGAACATTTTGAGTTAGGAACTTGGAGTCTGCGAAGTCAGATTAAGGAGATGTGAGCTTCAACATGTCTATCGCTATTGTTTACCGCTTTCCATACTATTTACATTTATTTATAATTCTCATTTACATTTTTTAAGGTATTTTCATATCATGTACAAATCTGAGTTCACGTACTGCAGTGCTATGATTAAGTCTTGGGGAAATTCCACAGATAGTAACAGTATGTTTCTATTAAAAAAAAAAAGAGTAATTAGAATAATAGTAGGTACCAAATCTAGGGAATCGTGTAGGACTATTTAAAAAAAACTACAAATAATGCCCATGGCTTGTCAGTATATATTTTCATTAATAATCTTCCTCGTATGTAATCGTGAAAACTTTGTAACTAATTCAACAGTTCATAGCATAAATACACGTCAAAAAAATGACTTTCATACTCCATCGGCAAGTCTATCATGCTATCAAAAAGGAGTGCGTTATATGGCAGTAAAAATTTTTAATAGCCTCCCTATCGATATAAAAAATGAAACTCAAAACATAAGATTATTTAGGGCCAAATTAAAGAAGGACCTAATTTCTCACGCCTTCTATTCTGTAGTGTACCTGGTAGGTCTTCGGGCAGTAACCTCTGTCGACGTTGCGACAGGAAGGTTGAAACCCTTGCCCATGTCCTGGGGGGCCTGTCCACACGGTGAACTTCTATAAAATACGCGGCATCATACAGTAAGATCTATAATAGCAACTGCCTTAAGGAACAAAGGTTATTCAGTATATGAAGAAGTACACGGCATATCCAGTGAGGGCAGTAATCGAAGAATTGACATCATTGCATTTAAACCTCCCTCTCTTGAAGGTTACATCATAGACCCTACTGTGAGATTCGAATCGCACGAACACCAGCCAGAAGAAGTACACGAGGAAAAAAGGAATATATATGAACCTTTCATCAGTTTTTATAAGGACAAATACCATCTGGAATCCATCGTCATTACGGGACTAATGATAGGAGCCCGTGGGACCATACCCCGGTTCCTAGTCGACTTCTGTAAATCTTTTGGCCTGCATAAAAGTATTTTAAGAGATCTAACAATTGCAGCACTCAAAGGCTCAATAGCTATTTTCAGGCATCATACATATGGACCATGCCTAATTCGCATGTCCTTGACGTTACTTCGTTTAACATCATGTGTTTCAATATAATTCAAATTGTTTATTTTTCACTCTAACAACAATTTATCACTAAGCCTCAAGGCTTTTACTCTTTTGTATCATGGTACTCTTTGTCGATGGCAACCTGTAGTGGTTACAGGAAAAAATTAAATTAAATTAAATTAACACTTCATGAAATTGATACTAAAACGTTGTGTTGTGCTAGTAGACTATATTGTAAATCTCGTCTGTATATATTTCATCTAGACTGTGACTATGAATTAAGATTTTATAATAGTATTAAGTTTTTTGGCTTGTTCCATATTCTAGCTGTAAGCATGTATGAATACCATGGAATGTTAATAAATACAATACAATACAATACAATACAATACAATACAAAGGGTCTGTCGTTGACTGATATCATGTTTTGTAATGTGACAATATAAATACGATACACAGAGCCAACTTGTTGTGGACGATACGTCAACAAACAAAACATGATGGATTGCCTACATGTAAATAATAAATGTAAATACTACATTTAAATAATACATGTACATTTAAGTGTAAATATTAAATTCTGATGGCCTTCATTTCGAGATAAAAATAACTGAGATTTGTAAATGACATGAAAAATAATTTTAGAATGTAAATAATAAATGTAAATAAATGTAACTCTGAAAATATTGAGAACAGGATCCATGTTTATATAACGTTTTTGTTCAGAATGTCTTCAGAAATAAGGTCTGTAAGTAGCGGTAACTCCTCGTGAATCACCCTGTATAGTGACACATCTTCTGGTAAGGCGTACAAAATGAGCTATTTATACTCACAAAACGGTGCCGTCAAAAACTGCTTCTGGTTTGATACACACATCAAAAAACTTTCTTACACACACGGTTTCTGGTATAATTAACATAATGAAAAATGTGTCCTATAAACAGAACTTCCGGTACGACTAAAAATTGGGTCGTACGTACACAACATATTGGCACAATGACGTAACAATCCACACGTCGTGTTTCGCTGGCGGGACGCGCACGTAGCGGTGACACAGTCTATCCGCCACCAAAGCCTTAACTGCGATACAGTGTAACCTTCCACAAGTGCTTATTCATATTTACAATGCAGATAACGCAAAAAGAACAAGCATCCAGTCTTTCACACGTCATGCTCATAAATAACTAGTTGCAAACATACATTACGAGTGCGATTACACTGCGAGAGCAGTTTCCTTCATTTCGGGTTTTGAGAGCTTTTAAAGTTTCACTGAGCGTGCGTAAACAGTGCGTGCGAGGGAAATGTATTTCATTGAGAGAGATGTTACGGTGTCCAGACGTCTCGGAGATTTCAGATGGAGTCGAGATTATTTTTTAACCTTCCCAGTAACGAGAGAAAAACAGCCCTCAAAATGGGAGATGAAGCTCATTTTGAAGAGTGATGAATAAGTACGAAAATATGTATGTGGTGATTGAATAGTGCCTCGTCTTTCAGGAGGTTATGAATTCGAGAACAGAAACTGGACGACTGTCTGGTGTATTTCATGATCTGCCTCATTTCTAGAAGTGAAACTAATGTTTCTCAAGACCGTATTTAGGCACAAATATTGTAAATGTTAATAACCATACTAATAATAACAACAATAATAATTAACTGATCACAATCTATTGAGGGATCCCTTACTTTTAGCAGATTCAACACTAATGGACAGACGTGAGAGAGGTGTAAGGAGGGAACATTAGTCTTAACGAAATTAATAATAATAATAATAATAATAATAATTTATTTATTTATTTATAATATTAATGTACGAAACAACAGCACAAGGCCAATTACAGTTTATCACAGGTACAAAACGAAACAAAACAACAAATGATGATGAGAATGAATGATAGAAAATGGCAATGAGATGAAAATACAATCAATATAATAGTCTACATTACTCAATTGACCAAAATGCAACAAAATAAACAGCACAAATAATATTATTAAAATTAGTTCAGTGAGATAATTAAAATAATGGCAATTAAATAAAATGTATTACAAATGAATTAATGAAACCATATAAATGAAGACAGGAATCATATAATTAATATTGTAAGTTATGCAAATGACGAGAATAGTATGATACATATCTAACAATGGCATAAATAATACAACTGACATAAAACTCGAAAAGTATTACTACACATTAAATGGCTCCAAGTTCAATCCATGCAAATTAGCATATTTAATACATCTGCAGACCGGAGACAGAGGTTTAGAATTCCTATTGTAAAACATTTTATGAAATCTTAAACCATTAGCAGGAATACGAAGACTGATATTGCTTATGAAAGATTCACAATCAATATCACCCTTAATGACTTTACAAAAAAATAAATAATCAAGATCCTGACGTCTGGTAAACAAACTACCGCAATTCAAATATTCGCAATTAGTCTCATAGTTATAATCGGAATAATAATAATAATAATAATAATAATAATAATAATAATAATAATAATAATAACTTAGGTGTTCAGAGCTAAAGTGGATCAAGTCACAGATTTTCATAAATCGAGTTTAATTCATTTTCTGATTATCTGAAGTTGGATCTTTTCCGAGCAGTAATGGCTCAAGTCTTAATTCCAAGTATTCGCCGGTAGGTGACACCAGTCACTTTTGACTCAGATTATTTGTTTACGATGTTCTGAGCCATAGTGGAACAAGTCACCAATGCGTTGCATCAATTAACATCAAAATTGTTTATATTGTATAAATCTAGAATTTGAGAATGGAGCAATAAAATTACATAATCCACTAGAGCAAGTGTTAACTTTAAGTCCTATTATCTCAAAACTAAGTCTCATGGACTTAATAATAATAATAATAATAATAATAATAATAATAACTTAGGTGTTCAGAGCTAAAGTGGATCAAGTCACAGATTTTCATAAATCGAGTTTAATTGATTTTCTGATTATCTGAAGTTGGATCTTTTCCGTGCAGTAATGGCTCAAGTCTTAATTCCAAGTATTCGCCGGTAGGTGACACCAGTCACTTTTGGCTCAGATTATTTGTTTACGATGTTCTGAGCCATAGTGGAACAAGTCACCAATGCGTTGCATCAATTAACATCAAAATTGTTTATATTGTATAAATCTAGAATTTGAGAATGGAGCAATAAAATTACATAATCCACTAGAGCAAGTGTTAACTTTAAGTCCTATTATCTCAAAACTAAGTCTCATGGACTTGATCGACTTTAGCTCTGAACGCCTCTGTTAGCAGAAGAGAGACGATACTAAGGGATATGCTACTGGAGCTAAATGACAGCTGTGAGCAGTATGGAGTGAAGATAAATGCAAACAGACGAAGCCCATGGTTATCGGGAAAAAAAAATTAAGAATATAAACGTGCGACTACTAAATGAGGCAGAGAGCAAGTGGACAGCTTCAAATACTCGAGGTGTACTATAAGCAGTAACATGAGCTGCTGCCAGGAAGATAGCAATGGCAAAGGAAACTTCGTCTGAGGGTCTCTGGAAAAAAAAAAAAAGCTGAGGAAGAGATTAAACTGCCTACTGAAAAGTCCACTAGAAGGAATGGTGAACGGGAGAAAAGTTCGTGGCAGAAGATCAAGATAATGGATCGTATACGAAGAGGTGAAAAATAGGAAATCTGAAGAAAAGAGCCAATACACGTTTCGGAAATATTTACAGATTCTACCATCAGGCTCTTAATAGTAATCAGTAACTGTTGGGCCATCCACTCTGTTGGGTATGGTTAGCTCGAACAACTGCCCCAGGGAAGAACACGGTTCTACAAGTTGAGTCACATGCAGCTGATGACAGATACAAACGCTGCAGATATTAATCAGTTGAAATGCAAATTCTTTAAGAGATTATTTAAAAAGATAACAGACGATGTATACGACAAACAGATGAGAAAAATGTTGATATAAATCACCACCAGAAGAACGGTATGCAAGCATTTAACAATTTTATTTTCTTGTGTTGATTCTTGTGTTGATTCTTGTGTTGATTCTTGTGTTGATTCACGTGCATAAAGAAACTGTACTGGTGCCATATTACAGAAAAGCCACGTAAGTCTGAATAAAACCGAGGAAGAAAGAAACGAACTGTTTTAAGAAGTCACTCTGCGGTCAAAAAACGATTTTTTTAAACATATCCTATGTTTATGGACGGAAGAATTTAACCTAATTGAATTTGTAAATGAATCACTCTATGTAAACTTTAAAATAACTACTAAAATTTTAAATTTAAATTTTTGTGGCTTCAGGAAGGGGTGTTCATGCATCGATTGTGCATTTACAGTCTCCCAGATGATGGAAAAGTGACAGAACATAATCTTTGTCTGTGCATCGCTTTTATACACTATGTAAAAGCTTTTGATAATGCATGAAGAAATATTATGGGAAATACTAAAGGTCAAAGGATTACCACTACATCTCGTTAGAGCCATCCAGACCCTTTCAATAGAAACTAAAATACTAATAGAAAGCGGTGGAAAAAGAAGCAAGGAAAATACCTTAATTAACTTAGAGGTACGACAAGGATGCCCATTATCACTCATATTATTTAATTTATATACTGACCAAGTCATTATTGAATGGCTAGATTCTATTTGGAAAGTTTATAAAACTGATTTAACAACTATATTATTCGCCGACGATCAAATAGTATTAGCTGCATCAGAAGAGAGTCTCCAGAAATTAGTGTACGAGCTACAAAACAAAACAAGTTAAAATCTAACTACCTATATCTTCAACAAAAACAAAAATTTTAGTTTTCCAGAGAAAAACTCAACCACGGTAAATTTTAATCTATAATACTGTAGTAAAATAGAACAAGTTACAAAGTGAAATCGGCAACATAAGAGGACTAGACCTACAAAAGAAATTACAGAGTTTTTAAGAAATATGAAGGACAATTATTAGAAGGACACTTTTAAACAAAACACGAAAAGCTACGATTTTAAATATCGTTAAATATAATATTGATAGGAGCCATGACGACTGCGGACGATATTCGTCTAGCGTACACAAATCGAAGCTTTGCTGTTGGCAATAAGGCATGACGTAATGGCTTCGGATTGGCTGATACGTATGGTTGTCAGGACGACCGTCCCAAACACAGAATTGTAGTAAAACCCGGAGTAATTGCGATAAATGTGTATAGATTGTAATGGATCCAAGATGGGCGCATATTTGGTGTGTAATTTAGATCGGTATCAGCGAGTACAGGACAATGGCGGAGGAGCTACGCTAACATTACGATCGACTCGATTCCTGTTATTTAGAGAAAGAAGAATGAGGGCAATTCCATTGTTTCCGTCGTACGTGTCACGTATTCAATTCATGCCTCGCACTCGGATAAAGCTGCCTGCATATTGCGACACACTGTAAATAAGTGCACTTTTGAAGAAGATGTTACATAATAGAGCATTCAGTACATTAATCCTAAGCGTTTTAGTGGGATTGTAGTCTCAGGAGAGATTTCAATGTTTCCACATCAACACCATCTTCAACAACTGCAACATTTACAACTACAGCTACAACTACAACAATTACTCCAATAATTACAACTACCATTACAATTATTCCATTCTCATTATCTGAAAAATGTAACAAACCTCCTACATCTACATTAAGTACTAGCCGTACCCGTGCGCTCCGCTGCACCCGTTAGAAATAAATATAAAGTAATTACGTAATTAAAATAGGACATTTGATCCAGGGAACATTCGTGTTTGATAGAAGGATAAATCGTTTATTATGTTATTTAATTTAAATTGCATCCAAATAATTAAAATGCGATCATTTTGGTCCAGAGACACTTATTTGGTGCAATGACAATTCCTTTAACATGTTTCTTAATTTTTATTACATGCAACCATAGTTTAATGAAGATTGACATAATTTAGATTTAATGTGCATATTTTATTTTACTTGTTATAGGTTTCCATTGAATTATGGTAATAACTTAATTTTAACCCTTGTTTTCTACCTATTCAGCAAATGGCGCTTGGCCCACTATGGTTCTGAACCCTTCTAATAACTTAAATTATATTATATTATATTATATTATATTATATTATATTATATTATATTATATTATATTATATTATATTATATTATATCAGAAGTTACTGTAATAACATTATAGCATTATGTCCATCTCGAGAAGCTACACTTTCCAATGGTGAAAAAATAATTAATTATACAAATCGGTTAATTTAGCTTCCGATATTACTTCATACAAACACAGAAACATTCTCTGTAGGCTATCTTTCATAGCTTTCGATTGTTGCTGTCCAAGGCCCCTTATAGACGAAGTAATTTTTTTTTAATTAATTACACGGCCTTAGATGGCAGTTATTTTAATTTTAAAACTCATTTATCTCATTAAATACCAGCCCTATCAAAATTGTTCAAAGAATAAAACTTATCGCAAATTATTTTTAAAGAAACATTTGTCATGTAACATTCTTCACAAAAATCAATAATAAGCGAGATATTTCGATTTATTTAATTCAGGCCCCCTTATAACCCACCTTTTAAATAATGTATTTTGAATGCCATATAGCCTAAAATCTAAGTTACCACGAACTTAATTTATATTCCAATTTCCATCGAAATCCGTTCAGCCATTATCGCGTGAAAAGGTAACAAACATACAGACAGACAGACAGACATAGAAACAAAATTTTCAAAAAAGCGGTTTTCGGTTTCAGGGTGGTTAATTATATATGTTAGGACCAATTATTTTTGGAAAATCGAAAATTACCAGAAAAATTTCGGCTACAGATTTATTATTAGTATAGATTAAATTACATAATTCTGATTGTTGTCTTATACAGTGTAAATGTCAAAGAGTCCTCTGAAGTTAAGTATTTAGGCATAATTTTGATAATCATTTAAAATGGAACCAACACATTAATTACCTTTGTAATAAATTACGTAAAATAGTATATTATTTTATTTTATTGAAGAATTACTTGTCAATAAGTTTATTACGCACAATATATTTAACTTTATTTCAATCGGTAATTATGTATGGAATTATAGGATAGGGTAGCTCATTTAAATCCAATTTGAATCCACTTTATTTATTACAGAAGAAAATAATTAAAATATGTCTTCATAAACCTATTGATTTTCCATCTCAAAATTTGTTTCTAGACTTTAATGTACTTAACGTAAGACAAATTTATTATATTGTATTAATAAAATTCATACATTAAAAACGAAATAATTTTGAATTGTATTCTCATAGTTATGAAACAAAAGGTATGAATTCTTTAAGATTGTTTGAACCAAAATGCAACAGTATTTAATCATAGTACAGTAGTAATTTAGGCCCAAGAATACATAAGAAATTTATATTTAAATATCCTAATCTTGTCAATTCTAATAGTTCTAGTATTAAATTTAAAAAGTTATGTATGGATTTTATAAAAATTGAAAAATTGTAAATGTAAATTTATATACTATAATTGCATAGTAGACATAAGACAAATTGTATTGTATAATTATTAATTTCAATTCAGGAATCCGCCCCTGAGCACGAGTTCTACTTTTTCAGGGGCGAGCTAAAGTTTTTCTGTATATTTTATATTTTATGTTACAATTATTAGCAAAATAATAAATAAATAAATAAATAAATAAATAAATAAATAAACTACAACTATAACAATTGAATCGGTCATTTGTAAAACCACATGAGTCCACATTTTCACGAAAATGAGTTACCGGTGCTACAGCAAGCACTAGGGGTAGATACATCATTTCCAGTCAAAACAACATGAGTCCGATCATTACTAAGAATTCTATAACGTCTTAAAATATTGAGTTCTTTCAAAACCACATCAGTCCCGGACTCATGTGGCTTTAACGCTTAATGCAGCCATGACGCATTTGCTATCACGCACTTCTTTGTCAAGGTGTTGGACATGAGTGTAGTTCCAAGAGTTCTGTAGAAGAAAAAATAATCAACAGTGTTCTATGAAAGTACCTGCACCAGATAGAATAGACATCTATACTAATAATAAATCTGTAGCCAAAATTTTTCTGGTAATTTTCCATTTTCCAAAAATAATTGGTCCTAACATATATAATTATTCATCATGAGACCGAAAATCGCTTTTTTGAAATTTTTGTTTGTATGTCTGTCTGTCTGTCTGTCTGTTTGAATGTTTGTTACCTTTTCACTCGATAATGGCTGAACGGATTTCGATGAAAATTGAAATATAAATTAAGTTCATTGTAACTTAGATTTTAGGCTATATGGCATTCAAAATAGTTTATTTAAAGGGGCCTGAATTAAATAAATCGAAATACCTCGCTTATTGTTGCTTTTTGTGAAAAATGTTACATAACAAAAGTTTCTTTAAAAATGATTTCCGATAAGTTTTATTCTATGCAAAATTTTGATAGGACTGATATTTAAGGATATACAAGACTTTTAAAATAACAATACAATACATTTTCACCACCGCCTCAGATTATAGCGTCGTTGTTCCTGCAATGACTCCTATGTGCAAAATATAAAATTTTTGAGTAGGAAGAAAAAACATGGCAATGGTACATAGGAAATCGTGAATTCTTATATTTTCGTAAAAAAGAAATATAATTACATATCACTGTTTATACACAGAACTGCACGCATTGTATTCTTCACCTGACATAATTAGGAACATAAAATCGAGACGTTTGAGATGGGCAGGGCATGTAGCACGTATGGGCGAATCCAGAAATGCATATAGAGTGTTAGTTGGGAGACCGGAGGGAAGAAGACCTTTAGGGAGGCCGAGACGTATATGGGAAAATAATATTAAAATGGATTTGAGGGAGGTGGGATATGATGATAGAGAATGGATTAATCTATCTCAGGATAGGGACCAATGGCGGGCTTATGTGAGGGCGGCAATGAACCTCCGGGTTTCTTAATGCCAGTAAGTAAGTAAGTTTGAAATGAATACAATTTAATAAATATAATGAAAGATAAACTAGCCCACTCCTGAATGAGTAAGACTCGAGCTCAGGAGGGGATTCCAATACAGACAAAAATAAAATTAAAATTGAGAGTGAATACAGATTAAACAGTGTTTAATATGTTTAAACCCAAACTATAAATCCAATACAATTTTTTATTTTATTTTTTTATTAATTTGGAGAGGATTCGTGGTTAAAATAATATTGGAATAAAATTTGTTTAATAATCTGGGACCTTGACTCATGCTATGATAA
This sequence comes from Periplaneta americana, assembly GCF_040183065.1. NCBI lineage: Eukaryota > Metazoa > Arthropoda > Insecta > Blattodea > Blattidae > Periplaneta > Periplaneta americana. The sequence goes on along the minus strand of NC_091119.1, from coordinate 201,872,271 downwards.
AAAGCTGCATTGGTTTTACATTTTGGTTCAGACAAACGCAGAGAATTCATATTTTTAGTTCTATATTTATGTATATACCTTTCAAAATTATTAAAATTTCTATGAAAATATTTTAATAAAATAAAATAATACATTTGTTTAATATTGAAAACTTTGAAGTGTTTAAACAACAATTCAGTTGGGTAATCTTCCTGTTTTTTAAACAAATTTTTAATACTTTTTTCTGTAGTAAAATTAACGGATAAAGGTTGGATTTATAAGTTCCAACCCAGCCTACAATACCATACATAAATATAGATTGAAATAATGCTAAATAAATTACACGTAAACAGTAAATTGACAAAGTATTTATTAGAACAACAAAGTAACATAATGTTTTACGTAATTTATTACAAATGTAATGAATATGATTATTCCATTTTAAATTATTATTAATAATTATACTTGAGTATTTAACCTCATTAACTTCTTTAAAAACAGAACAATTGCAATTTATATCGGAACAATCAGAATTATGCATTTTAATTTGTAGTATAGATGAAATTGGTTTATTACCTTTATTATTTAAAGAAAATGGAATAGCTGTTGTTTTATTATTGGTACTTGTTAAAACAACATAAGTCCAAGAAATTAAAAAATATTTTAAGGTGATATGAAATGATATAAGTAAGACACAATGCTTTCGTAATCAGACATACTAATGTATGGTCCTCCTGTAAAAATTTCACGGACCTAACAGAAAATCCATTAACTATAGGTAGTTTTTTTCTATTTTTTTTCGAAACTTATTTTATGTGACTCATGTGGTTTTACAAATGCCCGATTCAATTATAACTTGCTGAATGTCAGATTCACCTACAGAATTGAAGGCGTGTGAAATTATGTAGGCCATTTCTTTAATTTGGCCTTAAATAATCTTATGTTTTGAGTTTGGTTTTTTATGTTCGTAGGGAGACGCTATTCAACATTTTTACTTGCATGGTGAGGAGATAGTAAAAGATTTAGAGTGGGAACTTCTCAAATCAAGGCGACGAAAAACCAGACTCACCGCATTGTTTAAGGCACAAATGGGACACAAAGCATGGACCGATATCAATGCTAGATTAGCAACACCATCATACTTAGGAAGGACTGATCACATTAGGAAGTTTAAATGTACAAAACAAAGAACGGACGTGGCAAAATTTTCCTTTGTTAACCGCACAATAATAGACTGGTACAGCTTACCTGCGGCAATCTTTCAGGGTGGTCCTCTTAAAATCAATACATTTAAGGAAAGGTTGAGAAGATTAGACTGAAAATATAATTGGAGGTGCAGTGTAATTACTTAAGTTGTGTCATGTAATTAATTGAGTTGATATATAATTAATTAAGTTGATATGTAGTTAATTAAGATGATATTTAATTAATTAAGATGATATGTAATTTAGTGGATGTGTAAATAAATTAAAGTGATATGTAATTAATTAAGATGATATGTAATTAAGTTTGTATGTAATTAATTAAGGTGATATGTAATTATTTAAATTGGTAATAGTTGGGTGAAATAGAAGTACTTATAAGTTAGATTTACTTTTGCTTATCGTAGGCGTTATTATAGAATAGTTTTTATTCATAGTCCTAGGTTTATTGCATCTACTTATTTATAGATTTACGTTTATTTTATTTTATTTCATTTACGTTTATTTTATTTTATTTTATTTTATTTTATTTCATGTAATTGTAATTATTGTATACTATATATCACTCCCACCGGGTGTATACCCAATTGTAGTGTTAATAAATACATACAAATAACGCACTCCCTCTTGATAGCACAATAGACTTGCCGATGGAGTATGAAAGTCATTTTTGACGAGCCTGAAGAACTGACTGAAAGATCATTGCTGAATAATTAACTTGACTGAAAGACTAGTAGACGACAACAGGGCTGCATAGAGTATAAATGACAGCTAGCGAATACATTAAGAGCCGTATACGTTACAAGAATATTATTCAGGATGTGATTAGCATGAGCTGCAGCAAGCTTGCTCCTTGCCTCTCCGGCCAGACACTTCTGTGTAAACACATTTTATTTTCTACGTCACAACAAGCCTCTCCAATCTATTTACATAGATAACTCAAACATACAGCACCCTTTGAACCCTGTATAATGTATTACTTATACAATCATAACAAATTAGCGTACATATGCAAGATGACGACTCTTGCAACATAAAAGCCACAATGTCTTCACAAACTTCTTTAAACTGTATAACGTCCTTACAACTCATGTACCGCATTCTTTATAATAAGATAAATATAAAGATGCCATGCATGAAATTACTGCAGTCAATGAATAAACATTAAGTACCGTACGTGAAGAATTTACTTCTTAAACCAATTTCCGTTGCAGGAATTAAAGGACAGAATAGGAAACAAGTTTCTTATAAGCAGAAAATAACAGCGAGCAAGATTAACAGGAAACTAAACATCTCAAATTCTACGATGAAAGAGTAATGAAACGGAGAAAAATTCTCTCCGGCGCCGGGATTTGAACCCGGGTTTTCAGCTCTAGGTGCTGATGCTTTATCCACTAAGCCACACCGGATACAACTCCGACGCCGGTTAGAATCGTCTCAGATTAAGCTCCAACTCTTGGGTTCCCTCTAGTGGCCGCCCTCTGCACTACGTCATAGATGTCTATGAACGCAGGACCGAAGTCCACACATGTGTTGAGGTGCACTCGATATGAGTGACTAGTTGGCCGGGATCCGACGGAATAAGCGCCGTCTTAAATCACGAAGTGATTTACGCATATCATATATATTATTTTAATGTACCGAAGTACATATGATATTTCCATGCAGATATTCTGCGTCATCATACGATGAAAGAGTAATGGAACGGAGAAAAATTCTCTCTCGTGATTTAAGACGGCGCTTATTCCGTCGGATCCCGGCCAACTAGTCACTCATATCGAGTGCACCTCAACACATGTGTGGACTTCGGTCCTGCGTTCATAGACATCTATGACGTAGTGCAGAGGGCGGCCACTAGAGGGAACCCAAGAGTTGGAGCTTAATCTGAGACGATTCTAACCGGCGTCGGAGTTGTATCCGGTGTGGCTTAGTGGATAAAGCATCAGCACGTAGAGCTGAAAACCCAGGTTCAAATCCCGGCGCCGGAGAGAATTTTTCTCCGTTCCATTACTCTTTCATCGTATGATGACGCAGAATATCTGCATGGAAATATCATATGTACTTCGGTACATTAAAATAATATATCTGAAATTCTGTTAGAAATTTTTCGACTAAAGGCCAATTCACACGGGGATAGTTTACAGGAGTCAAGTGCTTGGAGCAAGTCGACTTTCCTTCAACTTTCCCCGTGTGATATGGTCGAGACAGTCAAGTTGTGACTTGGCGGTCAAGCAGAATTTGAGTTGACGACCCGTCAACTTTTGTGTTCACTTTCCCGTCACGTGACCAACTTGACTCCACCAATTCCCGCATGTGAATGCGAAATTGTAGCAACTTGGCAAGTAGAAAGTTTGTAGTTTTAGGCCTATTGTCGAAGTAAATTAATAATTATTAATAATGAGCGCCCCTAAGTGAAATTCCAACGATATCATATAGTTTTTGGAAGTGTATGAGAAGTATGAACTTGTATGGAATATACGTGACAAAGAATACCTCAATAAAAACAAGCGGGAATTATTATTCCAGAAACTAGTCAGTGAACTCATGAAACAAGGTTTCGAAAAAAGTTAAAAACCCTTAAAACAGGACTCATTCTGAGATGTTTCCTGTATTCTGCAGGACCTTCTTCAGCTAATTCTTTCAACAAGGTATTAGATGCACCGTGCATAATTCTTCTACGAATCCATTTCTTAACCCATGTTCTCTTTTCCTTTTTTCAAGAATATTTTGTAATTCATACAATAACAAGGCGCCAATTAGCTGCACACATGCTTGAATATGTGCTGGTGGCACCTTCAGTTTCACCAAACTAAAAATGCCAGTTCACTATTGATTTTTATTAACTATAACAGAATACAAGAATTCAAACACCACTACGAATACAACATTCAGCGCTCGCTTTTTTTCAAGCATGGTTTCAAGTTTAATGTCTCCGTGTGATCACAAATATAGCATCAAGTTTAGAGACTTCAAGCACTTGACTCCTGTAAACTATCCCCGTGTGACTCGGGTTTAAGGAAGTGGACCTAACATGTCGCGATTTTTTTCACCATGTAGGCCTAATGTCATACATTCATACACAATATTAATGGTATGCCTGTACACGACACTATTTACGTGGCAAAGTAATACTTTTAATAATAATAATAATAATAATAATAATAATAATAATAACAATATCATTGGGAAATTAAACACAGAATATATATGGTAAATGTCTGTTATTATTCGGTTGAGAAGCTTTTATAATCCAGTCTGCTGTCAAAAAATCTGAAAGTTAGAATTTATAAAACAGTTATATTACCGGTTGTTCTGTATGGTTGTGAAACTTGGACTCTCACTTTGAGAGAGGAACAGAGATTAAGGGTGTTTGAGAATAAGGTGCTTAGGAAAATATTTGGGGCTAAGAGGGATGAAGTTGCAGGAGAATGGAGAAAGTTACACAACACAGAACTGCACGCATTGTATTCTTCACCTGACATAATTAGGAACATTAAATCCTGACGTTTGAGATGGGCAGGGCATGTAGCACGCATGGGCGAATCCAGAAATGTATATAGAGTGTTAGTTGGGAGGCCGGAGGGAAAAAGACCTTTAGGGAGGCCGAGACGTAGATAGGAGGATAATATGAAAATGCATTTGAGGGAGGTGGGATATGATGGTAGAGATTGGATTAATCTTGCTCAGAATAGGGACCGATGGCGGGCTTATGTGAGGGTGGCAATGAACCTCCGGTTTCCTTAAAAGTAAGTAAGTAAATAAGTAATTCACGATCAAAATGTTAATGTGTCGTGTGCTGTAATTCCAAAGTGAATAATAGGGCTCCTATTTTTTCAAGACACTGTATATTTAATCTATTACAATCTGGTGACCGGTGTTTCCGGCCCCGGAAATAATTCGGAATGGGTAGAAAGACGAACTCTCTCATATCACTGCCGTTGTGGGAGGGGGGGAAGGAAATTCTGTTATATACCAGTAACGAAAACATTTCACTCGTCTATGAATCATAACGAAGCTGTGCTAATTCGGAATCACAGATTCTGACTCATCGGCAGATTCACAACTATCTCATCAACTGAGCGGGCAGACTTGTACAACAATCAAGACTCACTCAGCTGCTGAAGAAATAAATGTTTTCGGCAGCACCACAACTCTTGCGTGAGAGATGCCAGTTCACCGTAAGAACACGCTTCCAGCCCAAACCGATGAAAAACGCAAATCTAGCTGGATATATTTAGTAAGTTCTATACTAACAGACCCACTAGCACGAAATTGTTGGGATATTTACGTTTCCGTGGTAACTGTCCGGAACTGCACCAAGACCACACAATTTGCAGTGGCGAAGCTAAGGTGTAAATATTATTTGTTTGTTTGTTTGTTTGTTTATTTATTTACTTACTTACATATTTCAGGAAATGGAAATTTCAGCACAAAAATCAAAAGTAATGGCATTTTTAGGACAAGACCCAGTGAGAAGTAAGATAATACACAATAACCAATGCCTCGAACAAGTGCAAAATTTCAATTATCTGGGTTGTGAAATATCTTATCAAAATGAAAAAGATGTGAACAAGAAAATTACCAAATTTACACAAATTCTAGGAATAATAAACAATACATTAAAAGCTAAATTAGTACAAAAATCTACAAGAACAAAAATATATAATACATTAGCATTACCCACCCTTTTATACGGAAGCGAGATTTGGACATTAAAGAAAAAAGACATGAACAGAATTAAAGCAACGGAAATGAAATTTTTGAGGAGGACAGCAGGATATACTCTTTTAGACCGAAAAAGGAATGAAGAAATTTTAGAACAATTAGAAGTAGAGTCAGTAGAAGAAAAAATCAGCAGATACAAATTCAATTGGCTAGATCATGTAAGAAGAATGGAAAATTCAAGAATCCCAAAAATTATGATGCAATATAAACCTAGAGGACATCGTCGACCAGGAAGACCGTTAAGAAGACTGCTAGATGGGGCCGAAACAGGTCTACAGAGGCCTAATTCGTGAAGGATGATGATGATGATGACTTACATATTTATTTATTCATTTATTTATTTATTTATTTATTCTGGTAGAGTTCAGACCATGAGGCCTTCTCTTCCACACTACCAGAAGTGAAATACATAATGAAACAATGACAAAAATAGTAAAGTCATACTTAAATATAAAAATCATTTTCATGCACATTAACAACCTTACATGGGCTATAATGAAAGATTAAGTAAACATGATACATAATTATTTACAATAATTCATATCCTAATTCTACTTTATGATAGGTCTAAATGACAATTGATATACACAAAGAATAACCTATAAAAATCGGCTAACACTCACAAATCAGTTTCATGTAAAAGTATGTAATTCTTAATTCTTAATTTAAATTGATTAACCGTTCGGCAATCCCTGACATGACGAGGTAAGGCGTTCAATAGGCGAAAAACTGAAATCTTAGAAATCTTGACTTTACCTTGTGAATACATTCTTTCCCTAATGATGCTGTATATTAAGAACCAAGATAAATTCAGTACTAATCAAGATATTCATCATTTTAATACAAGACATAAATCAGATCTTCATCTACCCTCTGTTAGTCTAAGCTGTTTTAAAAAAGGAGTTCGCTATTCATGTATAACATTCTTCAATGCACTGCCTAATTATCTTAAAGAGAAAAGGTTCAGAAAAGAATTAACCAAATTTCTACATACTCATACCTTCTACACAATTGATGAATTGTTTATGCTTGTGAATTGAATTATTCTACTTAAATGACATGTACAACTTTATATAGCTCAACTAAAATATGTTTTTATATTGACTTAATCTGTTTACTATGTATTGTATTTTTTTGTTTAGCATAACTGATGAATTTTATGTACTGTAAATTGAATAGTATACTGTATAGATCAACTGATGAATTGTTTAATTAATCTACTTCATATGAATTGTATAGCTTAACGAAAATAAGTTTGTAAATTGAACTAATTTGATTGTATATGTTTGTATACTTTGGCTGCTGAATTGTATATGTTCTTAAAATGATTAATAGTCTGTGTAGCTCTACTGATGAATTGTATATAGACCTACTGTAAATTGAATGGTAATATGTATAGCTCAACTGATGAATTGTTTATGATTGTAAATTGAATTAATCTACTTGATATTAATTGCACAAATTTGTATAGCTTAATGAAAGTATGCTGCTTTGTATTGTATATATTTGTATAGTTTTGGCCGATGAATTGTATATGCTTTAAATTGAATAGTAATCTATATAGCTCTACTGATAAATTGTTTGTGTTTGTAATTTGAAGTAGTTTGCATGACATGTATTATCAATTTCTGTATATCACAACTGGTTGAATTGTTTATGCCTTAAATTTAATTAACTTGTTTTGTATTATACATATAGCTCAACTGATGAATGATCGTTTGCGTTTGTAAATTTAATAATCTGATTGGCTATGTATTGTATACTTTTAGTAGAGCCATCGATGTAGCTTAGTCGGCAGACTCGCTGGGCTGCTGATCCGGAGCTGCGTTCGGGCTTGGGTTGGATCCCCCTTTGGACTTTGGTTTCTTCGGAGGTTTTCCCCAGCCGTGGGACTGAAGCCGGATGGTCTATGGCGAGTCCTTGGCATCAACCCCTTTGATTTGATTACATGGTTGGGTTTTTCCGAGGTTTCCCCCAACAAAAGGCAAATGCCGGGTAATATTTTGGCGAATCCTCGGACCTCACCTCATCTCACTACATCTCGTCAAAATATTATAAATAATTGCACAAAATTGTAAAAATTGTAGAAAATTACTAAATTGTAAAACTATAAAAATTTGTAAAAATTGTAATTGTAATATTGTAAAATGTTGACTTGCTCCACATCTTAAAGCTTCATTGCTCATGTAAGATCTATGGAATAAAATAAATGAATGAATGAATGAATAAATGAATGAATGAATGAATGAATGAACTGACATTGTGAAAGAGGATGAATAGAAAGAGGTGCGGTGACGAGGAATGGATAATAAGGCCTGATGTTGATTCCGTAACGTTGTAAGACATTCAAATCGAGTTCTCAGATATTTTGGAGTAGAAGTGAACAATATTTTAAACAGAACAGATAAAGAATGTGCTGTTCTACGTTCCTTTAGGCGGACCCATGAAAGAACATCAAAAGATGGCGTTATATGGTCAAATTTACGAGTAGGCCTATTCCAGATGAAGCGGACACACACATTATGAACTCGTTGTAGTCTCTCAGCTAAATTGACAGTCATATTTGTTAAGAGAGAATCGCAGTAATCAAAATGGGGCATCACTAGCGTTTCAATAATGTTTTTTTTTTTTTTGTGGCAAGAGGCAGACAGTTTCGCAAATGAGTTAGAGAGTGGAGCAATGAAAATATTTTCTCACAGATGTGAGTTACTTGACTATTCCAGTTTAGATCTCTGTCCATTAATAATCCAAGATTTTTTACAGTGTTGCTATACTTAATAAACGACCCATTTATTGACAATCTTGGTATGGTTTTGTCGTCAATTGTACTGAGTACGCGCTTATGTCCCATTACAATTGCCTACGATTTTCATGGGTTTAAACTCAATCCAAACGTATGTGTCCACAGATAGAGTTTAGGTCTTCAGTTATTGTGATCACTGTGTCAGTCAGTTCATCAGGATGAAAGTGTATATAGATCTGTAAATCGTCAGCAAACAAGTGGTATCTGCAGTGCTGTACTTACTTACTTACTTACAAATGACTTTTAAGGAACCCGAAGGTTCATTGCCGCCCTCACATAAGCCCTCCAGCGGTCCCTATCCTGTGCAAGATTAATCCAGTCTCTATCATCATACCCCACCTCCCTCAAATCCATTTTAATATTATCCTCCCATCTACGTCTCGGCCTTCCTAAAGGTCTTTTTCCCTCCGGTCTCCCAACTAACACTCTATATGCATTTCTGGATTCGCCCATACGTGCTACATGCCCTGCCCATCTCAAACGTCTGGATTTAATGTTCCTAATTATGTCAGGTGAAGAATATAATGCGTGCAGTTCTGTGTTGTGTAACTTTCTCCATTCTCCTGTAACTTCATCCCGCTTAGCCCCAAATATTTTCCTAAGCACCTTATTCTCAAACACCCTGAACCTATGTTCCTCTCTCAGAGTGAGAGTCCAAGTTTCACAACCATACAGAACAACCGGTAATATAACTGTTTTATAAATTCTAACTTTCAGATTTTTTGACAGCAGACTGGATGATAAAAGCTTCTCAACCGAATAATAACAGGCATTTTCCATATTTATTTTGCGTTTAATTTCCTCCCGAGTGTCATTTATATTTGTTACTGTTGCTCCAAGATATTTGAATTTTTCCATCTCTTCGAAGGATAAATCTCCAAATTTTATATTTCCATTTCGTACAATATTCTGGTCACGAGACATAATCATATACTTTGTCTTTTCGGCATTTACTTCCAAACCGATCGCTCTACTTGCTTCAAGTAAAGCCAATGTTTATCGCCGTTTTTATCAATATCTTTTGTGGCACAGACCCTACAATAAGATGACGACCACTCATTTCGCCCCAAAACAGAATACAGGTAAAACATAACATATTTGTCTCAGAGCAACCTGCTAACAAGGATATTTCTTATACCATGGAAATTGAAAATTGCTATGTTGTCTTCCTCCATCTACTACTTTAATATGTAAATGTACTGTCGATCTCATATATTTGTAAGCTCATTTTGTTTCATACGTCCAACTTGAAAAAATTGCTTCTCTTTTAATTCTACAAATAATGACCTAAATGTTATCTCAGTACGAGCCATTTTACACAAAATTAGTATATAACACACACAGACACACATGCATGCACTTTTCATTAAACTAAACTGAACAACGCAGAGCATTCAGAGAACACCAATATAGCGCGACGTAATATTTTGACAGAAGGCTAGTCTCGTCCTGCACGGAGATGTAGCAAATCGATACCCCCTCCCCGGTACCCCCTCAAACTTGCGACTCAATTCCTCTTGCTATACTTTTCGATGTCATTATTTCATCAATGCTCTACATATCAAGATCTCTATTTGAAAACCTTATGCAACAATTTAGTAAATAAAGAGATGTGAAAGATTTATGTTGCTATACTTTTTGTTGTCATTATTTCATCAATGCTCTACATATCAAGATCTCTATCTGAAAACCTTATGCAACAATTTAGTAAATAAAGAGATGTGAAAGATTTATCTTGCTATACTTTTTGTTGTCATTATTTCATCAATGCTCTACATATCAAGATCTCTATCTGAAAACCTTATGCAACAATTTAGTAAATAAAGAGATGTGAAAGATTTATCTTGCTATACTTTTTGTTGTCATTATTTCATCAATGTTCTACATATCAAGATCTCTACTTGAAAACCTTATGCAACAATTTAGTAAATAAAGAGATGTGAAAGATTTATCTTGCTATACTTTTTGTTGTCATTATTTCATCAATGCTCTACATATCAAGATCTCTACTTGAAAACCTTATGCAACAATTTAGTAAATAAAGAGATGTGAAAGATTTCTCTTGCTATACTTTTCGAAGTCATTATTTCATCAATGCTCTGCATATCAAGATCTCTATTTGAAAACCTTACGCAACAATTTAGTAAATAAAGAGATGTGAAAGATTTATCTTGCTATACTTTTTGTTGTCATTATTTCATCAATGCTCTACATATCAAGATCTCTATTTGAAAACCTTACGCAACAATTTAGTAAATAAAGAGATGTGAAAGATTTCTCTTGCTATACTTTTCGAAGTCATTATTTCATCAATGCTCTGCATATCAAGATCTCTATTTGAAAACCTTACGCAACAATTTAGTAAATAAAGAGATGTGAAAGATTTATCTTGCTATACTTTTTGTTGTCACTATTTCATCAATGCTCTACATATCAAGATCTCTATTTGAAAACTTTACGCAACAATTTAGTAAATAAAGAGATATGAATGATTTCTCTTGCTATACTTTTTGATGTCATTATTTCATCAATGCTCTACATATCAAGATCTCTATCTGAAAACGTTAGCAACAAATTAGTAAATAAAGAGATGTGAAAGATTTATCTTGCTATACTTTTTGATGTCATTATTTCATCAATGCTCTACATATCAAGATCTCTATCTGAAAACCTTACGCAACAATTTAGTAAATAAAGAGATGTGAAAGATTTATCTTGCTATACTTTTTGATGTCATTATTTCATCAATGCTCTACATATCAAGATCTCTATCTGAAAACCTAACGCAACAATTTAGTAAATAAAGAGATGTGAAAGCTTTCTCTCGCTATACTTTTCGATGTCATTATTTCATCAATGCTCTACATATCAAGATCTCTATCTGAAAACGTTAGCAACAAATTAGTAAATAAAGAGATGTGAAAGATTTATCTTGCTATACTTTTTGATGTCATTATTTCATCAATGCTCTACATATCAAGATCTCTATCTGAAAACCTAACGCAACAATTTAGTAAATAAAGAGATGTGAAAGCTTTCTCTCGCTATACTTTTCGATGTCATTATTTCATCAATGCTCTACATATCAAGATCTCTATCTGAAAACGTTAGCAACAAATTAGTAAATAAAGAGATGTGAAAGATTTATCTTGCTATACTTTTTGATGTCATTATTTCATCAATGCTCTACATATCAAGATCTCTATCTGAAAACCTTACGCAACAATTTAGTAAATAAAGAGATGTGAAAGATTTCTCTTGCTATACTTTTTGATGTCATTATTTCACCAATGCTCTATATATCAAAATCTCTCTCTCTGAAAACTTTGCGCAACAATTTAGTAAATAAAGAGATGTGAAAGATTTCTCTTGCTATACTTTTGGATGTCATTATTTCACCAAGGCTCTATATATCAAAATCTCTCTCTGAAAACTTTGCGCAACAATTTAGTAAATAAAGAGATATGAGAGATTTCTCTTGCTATACTTTTGGATGTCATTATTTCACCAATGTTCCACATATCAAGATCTCTCTGTGAAAACTTTGCGCAACAATTTAGTAAATAAAGAGATATGAGAGATTGTTCTTGCTATACTTTTCGATGTTATTATTTCACCAATGTTCCACATATCAAAAATCTCTCTCTGAAAACCTTGCGCAACAATTTAGTAAATAAAGAGACGTGAAAGATTTCTCTTGCTATACTTTTTTATGTTATTATTTCACCAATGCTCCCGCACACCAAGGTCTCTCTCTGAACAGTCACGGCTGTTTAAACTGGAAGTTAAACAAGACTGCATGTTTATTGACATTAATGCTGAGGAATTCAGCTTGTGGAGCGGTGCGGCGGTCTCTGTTGTCAGTGGGAGTGCCACATCTGCTCGTCTCCGTGTGGGTTACACAATCATTAGCTATCATTAGCTGTCAGCATCTTGACCACGCAGCACGCAGACAATTGCTTGATACCACAGGAATGTTAATGGAGCATTCGTCATGATATCAACTTCATTAAATACAATCATCGTCATCAATTGAAACATTCATTACTACTACACACCACTGCCTCAATTTGTAAATAAAACGAAAACCATGGCGGTTATCAAAGAAGAAAAAAACAGAAAAGTGAACATTTCAAATACTGAGGATGTCTCATGAAAAGGACATAGACCTGCAGTAGATTTGGATGAAAAATTAAAGTTCAGAAATATACTGTGGAAATAACGATATTTTTAAAAAGTGCTTTTGGGGATATCCTGTCAGATAGAAAAACAAATTGGTACAAATAAAATAAGAATAATAAAATTGTTGTTAAATATAAATGCAGGGAGTAAATCAAAATAAATATGGAACTTTTATTTTAAAACCCAAACATCCTTACAATCCCAACCATGCTGACAATACAATCACCAACAACATACACGTTTCAAGCAATTACTATGATTCGATTAATCCTGTCACTTGTTTTTTTTTTCAATTGCTTAGGCAATAATGATGTATACCCTGCAAACGGGAAAGTTTTCTCAGCCTGTTCGTAGTTCGTACTCAGTTTGTCTCTGCTTCCAACGGCACGCAATATTTTCAATCCTGCCGTGGGCGGCGCCACTAGAGGGTCTGCTGAGAAACTTCGCAGATATCATTACAAAGCCTCCTCGGAATACACGCAACGTGTTGCCGTGCTTACATGTACAGTCGCTGTAACAACTCAACGTTGAAATTTAAGAATTTACTGCTCTACGAACCCTAAAATTAATTGCAATTCCGGAATACGCACAGAGAAGAACACCCTCAAGCACATGTTCGTCTTGCTACAGCGCTTTTTATTGTAACTAGAGTTCCGACACCATGAAATTAAAATGTGAAATGTTGGCCATTTTGAATAAACATGTTATTCTAGTGCTCTATGCTTAAGGAGAAGGCTCTTTTTCAAGGTTTTCCCCCAACCCATTACGAGCAAATGCTTGGTAACTTTCGGCCTGATGGTCTTAACACGAACGGAAAAAATACATTTATTACTCTGAAAAACCTTGCGCAACAATTTAGTAATTATAGAGATGTGAAAGATTTATCTTGCTATACTTTTTGATGTCATTATTTCATCAATGCCCCACATATCAAGATCTCTCTTTGAAAACCTTGTGAAACAATTTAGTAAATGAAGAGATGTGAAAGATTTCTCTTGCTGTACTTTTCGATGTCATCATTTCACTAATGCTCCACATATCAAGATCTCTCTTTGAAAACCTTGTGAAACAATTTAGTAAATGAAGAGATGTGAAAGATTTCTCTTGCTGTACTTTTCGATGTCATCATTTCACTAATGCTCCATCTATCAAGATCTCTTTGAAAACTCGGCACAACAATTTAGTAAATAAAGAGATGTGAAAGATTTCTCTTGCTGTACTTTTCGATGTCATCATTTCACTAATGCTCCATATATCAAGATCTCTTTGAAAACTCGGCACAACAATTTAGTAAATAAAGAGATGTGAAAGATTTCTCTTGCTGTACTTTTCGATGTCATCATTTCACTAATGCTCCATATATCAAGATCTCTCTTTGAAAACTTGGCACAACAATTTAGTAAATAAAGAGATGTGAAAGATTTATCTTGCTATACTTTTCGATGTCATTATTTCACCAATGTTCCACATATCAAGATCTCTATTTGAAAACCTTACGCAACAATTTAGTAAATAAAGAGATGTGAAAGATTTCTCTTGCTATACTTTTCGATGTCATTATTTCACCAATGTTCCACATATCAAGATCTCTATTTGAAAACCTTACGCAACAATTTAGTAAATAAAGAGATGTGAAAGATTTCTCTTGCTATACTTTTCGATGTCATTATTTCATCAATGCTCTACATATCAAGATCTCTATTTGAAAACCTTACGCAACAATTTAGTAAATAAAGAGATGTGAAAGATTTATCTTGCTATACTTTTTGTTGTCATTATTTCATCAATGCTCTACATATCAAGATCTGTATTTGAAAACCTTACGCAACAATTTAGTAAATAAAGAGATGTGAAAGATTTCTCTTGCTATACTTTTTGATGTCATTATTTCATCAATGCTCTACATATCAAGATCTCTATCTGAAAACTTGGCACAACAATTTAGTAAACAAAGAGAAGTGAAAGATTTTTCTTGCTATACTTTTCGATGTCATTATTTCATTAATGCACCATATATATATATATATATATATATATATATATATATATATATATATATATATATATATATATATATAACAAGATCTCTCTTCGAAAACTTTGCACAACAATTTAGTAAATGAAGAGATGTGAAAGATTTCTCTTGCTATATATCTTTCGATGTCATTAAATAAAGAGATATGAAAGATTTCTGTTGCTATATCTTTCGATGTCATTATTTCATCAATGCTGTACATTTCAAGATCTCTATCTGAAAACTTGGCACAACAATTTAGTAAACAAAGAGAAGTGAAAGATTTTTCTTGCTATACTTTTCGATGTCATTACTTCATTAATGCTCCATATATATATATATATATAACAAGATCTCTCTTCGAAAACTTTGCACAACAATTTAGTAAATGAAGAGATGTGAAAGATTTCTCTTGCTATACCTTCGATGTCATTAAATACAGAGATATGAAAGATTTCTGTTGCTATATCTTTCGATGTCATTATTTCATCAACGCTTCGCACATCAAGTCTCTCTTTGAAGAGTCACGGCTGTTTAAAATGCAAGTTAAACAAGAGTTCAAAGTTAAAAATATAATAACAGAAATAGTAGGATACGGAGAGAAATGGAAACAACATGTTAAATGAAAGCAAAATTCCCGTTATCCAAAAGCAGCTCTATCGTACAGATTAATAGGACGAAGAAATCAGGGAAGACCACAAACAAGGTGGTTAGAACAGTGAACGGAAACAGACAAAAGTGTTTTAAACCGGAAAGTCAGAATATTATTATTATTATTATTATTATTATTATTATTATTATTACTAGCCGTACCCGTGCGCTCCGCTGCACCTGTTAGAAATAAATATAAAGTAATTACATAATTAAAATAGGACGTTTGATCCAGGGAACAACTTTTACAACAGTGCAAGATAATCTGCTTCGCTCATTACCCAATTTTTTTGCATTGCATTTATTGCATATATATTTTATGTATTTTAACACGATTCAATTGAGCATAGTTAAAATTTGAATTATAAAATAATGGATTGCTAAGCTAACGTACTATTACTGCATACTAAATCAATACAGTCTCGTTGTTCGTTAATTCTCAGAGATTAAAATGAGTGTACATAAATATTATTTTAAGAAATACAGAAAACGAATGTACAAAATAGCCTATCAAGTTTTCTGTGCATAAGAAGCTATTTTAATCTTACCTGTCCTCGATTTACTCAGACGTTACTGTAATAACATTATAGCATTATGTCCATCTAGAGAAACTACACTTTCCAATGGTGAAATAATAATTCATTATACAAATCGGTTAATTTAGCTTTTGATATTACTTCATACAAACACAGAAATATTCTCTGTAGGCTATGTTTAATAGCTTTCGATTCTTGATGTCCAAAGCCCCTGTTTCGATCGTTGTTGTCCAAGGCCCCTTATAGACGAAGTCATTTGTTATTTCATTCCACCGTCTTAGATGGCGTTATTTTAATTTTAAAACTCATTTATCTCATTAAAATTCAGTCCTATCAAAATTTTGTAAAGAGTAAAACTTATCGGAAATCATTTTTAAAGAAACTTTTGTTATGTAACATTTTTCACAAAAATCAATAATAAGCGAGATATTTCGATTTATTTAATTCACGCCCCCTTATAACCCCCCTTTTAAATAAAGTATTTTGAATGCCATATAGCCTAAAATCTAAGTTACAACGAACTTAATTTATATTCCAATTTTCATATAAATCGGTTCAGCCATTATCGCGTGAAAAGGTAACAAACATACAGACAGACATACAAACAAAAATGTCAAAAATGCGATTTTCGGTTTCAGGGTGGTTAATTATATATGTTAGGACCAATTATTTTTGGAAAATCAAAAATTGCCAGAAAAATTTCGGCTACAGATTTATTATTATTATTATTATTATTATTATTATTATTATTATTATTATTATTATTATTATTATTATTCCAAGGTTTCGCCTTATTCTTGTAGTCATGCTGGGCCTTGAACCCCGGCCTGTACACGATGCGGAAGCCCTACACGCTGTCGCAGCCGCGTCTTCAATCACAGCAACAGATTGCTGAGCAAGTGTGGACGGTAGGGCAATGATTGGTTACGTCACAATGTATTCGAGAGCCGGGGAATTGTGTGTATTAAGATCTCTGACTATACCCGGGGCAGAGATGAGCTTATACCCGCCCGGCATCTCTAGCCCTCCCTCCAACCTCAAATTGTTCTTGTGGACTGTGAGAAGGAGTTGTAATAAACACCAGGGCTTCTTCCTCCGCCCGGCCCTAACCGTTTCTCCCCCACTGCGATTACAATCTCTCAGGATAAAACTGACACATGTGCACTCTGCAACCCGGATATCAGGCTCTTACCGGTACTTCCACATACAGCAGCTTCCAAACATATTAATAATAATAATAATAATAATAATAATAATCATAGTAATAATAATAATAATAATAATAGTAATAATAATAAATCTATAGCCGAAATTTTTCTGGTAATTTTCGATTTTCCAAAAAATAATTCGTCCTAAAATATATAATTAACCGCCCTGAAACCGAAAATCGCTTTTTTGAAATTTTTGTTCCTATGTTAGTCCGTATAGATGTTTGTTACCTTTTCACGCGATAATGGCTGAACGGATTTCTATGAAAATTTGAATAAAAATTAAGTTCGTTGTAATTTAGATTTTAGGCTATATGGCATTCAAAATACTTTATTTAAAAGGGGGAGGGGTTATAAGGGGGCCTGAATTAAATAAATCGAAATATCTCGCTTATTATTGATTTTTGTGAAAAATGTTACACAACAAAAGTTTCTTTAAAAATGATTTCCGATAAGTTTTATTCTTTGGAAAAGTTTGATAGTAATGATATTTAATGAGATAAATGAGTTTTATAATTAAAATAACTGCCATCTAAGGCGATGTAATGAAATAAAAAACAAATGACTTCGTCTATAAGGGGCCTTGGACAACAACAATCGAAAGCTATGAAAGATAGCCTACAGAGAATGTTTCTGTGTTTGTATGAAGTAATAGGCCTATATGAAGTTAAATTAACCGATTTGTATAATTAATTATTATTTCACCATTGGAAAGTGTAGTTTCTCTAGATGGACATAATGATATAATGTTATTAGAGTAACTTCTGAGTGAATTGAGGACAGGTAAGATTAAAATAGCTTCTTATGCACAGAAAACTTGACAGGCTATTCTGTACATTCGTTTCCTGTATTTCTTAAAATAATGTTTATGTATATTTGAAAAGCAAGCGTCTAACATTCTTTCTAGATGACCAATCCAATTAACCTTTGTATGTTGTTAGTTTGAATTTCAGTTTAGGTGAAACCAGCGCTGATTTAGTTCCGGTGATTTCGGAAGTGAAAATCCGCCATTACACTGCCTTATTACAGATCTGTATTGACACCACAAAACAAAAGATCACCATACGATGAAAGAGTAATGGAACGGAGAAAAATTCTCTCCGGCGCCGGGATTTGAACCCGGGTTTTCAGCTCTACGTGCTGATGCTTTATCCACTAAGCCACACCGGATACAACCCCGGCGTCGGACATAATTGTCTTTGATTGAGTACCAACTCTTGGGTTCCCTCTAGTTGCCGCCCTCTGCACTACGTCATAGATGTCTATGAACATAGGACCGAAGTCCACACATGTGCTGAGGTGCACTCATTATGAGTGACTAGTTGGCCGGGATCCGACGGAATAAGCGCCGTCTTAAATCACGAAGTGATTTACGCATATCAGAGACAATTCTTATACCTTCTCTGAACATATAAATAAAAAGAAATATTGAAAATTTCTTACAATATGGTGCATGGAGCATTTTATATGAAACGATATAAAGTTTTATAAAATTATTAATATTTACAGAACTATTGTACTTAGAAAGTTGAAACTTGGTATGTCCATTACTAATAACATACTTAGTATCCATGATCAATTTCAAACAAATCGGATAAATTTTGTGGATTTTGAAATATTCACCTCTGCCTCCCCTTAACGTATTACACCCCATGTAATGGATCAGTCCAACCTCTATACCTGCTAAGACAACAGTGGCCTTGTGGTGTATTACATGGAAACTAAAAGTAAAGTAAATCCATGGCGCTACAGCCAATGAAGGGCCAAGACTGACCAGCTGACTGCTGACCTCACGTCCACATGCCGACGCAGAGGTGAACGATCATACATGGAAACTACATCAGGCAAAATAATTAAAGTGTATTGCTTAGAAAAAAATTATGTAAAATTTAATTTAATTACTAGTCTAAATATTAAGTAGTACTAAACCTCTTTTCCTACTAAGCCAATAATTATGTAAGCTCAATTTTTAGGGAATTTTTAAGGACATTTTTTTTTAAGATTTTTAGTTCATAAATGCATTGTTTTAGGGCATTTTTTCACCATTTATAGGTCATCAAAATCCTAGCCCTAACTATCATAATCAAGCGATAGTGAAGACCCCAGCACTCGAGGTTTAAATTAGGGGTCAAATGAATGCATTTCACTGCAGTATTTCATTCCGCGGTGCAGTGAAACAGCTCTATTAAAATATGAAGTAAGGACAATAACTAATTTGCAAACGTAATGAAACCGCACCTGCAATTATGCGTCGTTATCTTCACACATCACGCATATTTTATGACCAAGTGCAATGCGAAATGAATCACGGTAGTAACACAGGAGCAGAAGCCTTTTCATCACTCGTAACAATGGATTCCTACATCTTAACATCTGCATATATATATTGTATGTAATTAAAAAATATGCTGCTTACAAATGTGCTAATTGTATTGCTTCATCATTTATAGAATATATAATTACAAGATGGCAACGCAGGAAGTGAAACTCATCAAAAGAGAAAGAAAGATATAATTTCTCCTGTTCACAAGCTGCAAGAGCTGTCTACATCCAGCAGCAGGCAAAATAAAGATTTGGCCGGTATATACAAGCTGGTCTTAGGGAAGTAGGGGAATATGGGGCAGGACGGGGAAGCGGGGCAGGACGGGGTATAGCCTCTATCTTCCCAACAAGTAGTGCAATCTACCGATTTTTTTTTTAGAACTTCGTCAACTCTGTTCTCTTGTCACACGTAAGTAGAAATGAGATTTATTTAGATAATCTATCTTAATATCATATTATAGAGTGCTTACCTGGCTTTTAATTCCGAAAATTTCGTGCATTATTTTTCCTGCCAATACCTCATAACTTAGAAATTGTGACTGTGGGGCAAAACGGGGTGGGGCATAACAGGGCAGTACGTCCTGCCCCACGTCATATATAATTAAATTTCACCTCCTGTAATGGGTTGTTCGTTTTGTTGTTTGTCAGAAGAAGGTTGGATTAAATGCGTATCATGTCTGAAATGGGCTCACAATTGTTGCGCAGGAGTAGACAGTGCGTATTTTGCGAATGACTTTTTCTCAAGTAAACTTGTAAAATGTTGTAGTATTCACACTTTCAGTATATAATTTTTGTCACTTTTGCCACTTATTTATTATTACAAAAATAGATACCCCATTTTGCAGAACGGGGCAAAACACACATTTCGAAAAACTAATTTATTTTAAGGTTATAATGACCGGATTTCACTCGAAGTGCATATTCTTTTACTTGTTTACAGTGTAATAAAAGCATATATGTCATAAAACCCATACATTTACATTATTTGATACCAAATAAAAGCATTCAAACATTAACTACCCCGTCCTGCCCCATGTTCCCCTATTCCGAAGGTCTATGAAGCATTCCTAGCAGTAATTGATGTTGATTTCCCAGATTACTTATCGTGACTACTGAAGAAGCAAGAAATGATAATCATTGATTAACAATAACTTATTTACTGTGTTAATATTATAAAAATACCTGGATGACTAGTTTCGATGTGGTGTCCGTCGATGTCCGAAGCCTAGTGAGGTCCAGCGCTATCTTCTGGTTTGCTGTTGTGGTGGGGTGCGTTCAATAATGGACACCACCTCGAAACTAGTCAGCCAGATATTTTTATAATATTAACACAGCAAATAAAAGTTTTTGTTAATCATTGATTATACAAGTGCTAAAAGAGTGTACCAAACATTAAAGAAATTATAAAGATCAGGGATGAATTCAGAGGGTGACTCTAGCGGTAATTCACCCCCTTGCCCGTCCCGGACATTTCAGAATGTCCAATTCCCGGAGATTTCAGATTTTTCTTTTAAACTAAAAAACATAACTTATACGAGTATAATATTATATTTCAATTTGATATGAATTTTCAGTAACTAAAATAAATTGTTATGTACAGCATATGGTCACATTAATAGAATTACCTACAATGTTTTTAAATATATTATTTTGATTCTACTACTACTACTACTACTACTACTTACTGGCTTTTAAGGAACCCGGAGGTTCATTGCCGCCCTCACATAAGCCCGCCATTAGTCCCTATCCTGAGCAAGATTAATCCAGTCTCTACCATCATATCCCACCTCCCTCAAATCCATTTTAATATTATCTTCCCATCTACGTCTCGGCCTCCCTAAAGGTCTTTTTCCCTCCGGCCTCCCAACTAACACTCTACAAGCATTTCTGGATTCGCCCATACGTGCTACATGCCCTGCCCATCTCAAACGTCTGGATATAATGTTCCTAATTATGTCAGGTGAAGAATACAATGCGTGCAGTTCTGTGTTGTGTAACTTTCTCCATTCTCCTGTAACTTCAGCCCTCTTAGCCCCAAATATTTTCCTAAGCACCTTATTCTCAAACACCCTTAACCTATGTTCCTCTCTCAAAGTGAGAGTCCAAGTTTCACAATCATAAACAACAACCGGTAATATAACTGTTTTATAAATCCTAACTTTCAGATTTTTTGAAATTACGCTACATAATATTAATGTAAAATATTTCACAATGATACATATTATTTGTAATTTATAAACTGAAAGAAGAAATTCTATACAAAAAATTAGTTCCATTCTTACTGTTTCATTACTTTTACCTGACTATAATGTCAATTTCCCTTCCTAATATAAAAGTGTGGATACAGTGAAAGCGTAACTCTACAGATGAGTACAAATTTTGATGGCAACTGTGCTGAAATGTGTATTTATTTCATACTGTGTCATTTCACTACTTTATGGTCTTACAAAATGGCCGACAAACAGAATATTACAGCACAATCTACTGAAACGCCACTATCACCAATATATGAATAAACCACAGCAAACTTACTATCAAAACTAAACAAGTGAAGATATGAATAGAAATTATATAGACAAGGCCTCTTCCTAATTATTTTATCACATTTCAAAAGTTGGTACAATTCGGGCCAATCCATTCTCAGCAGATTTTATGTGGTCCTTTTCTATCAATTGTTAAAAGACCGGCCCCGCAATGAGCATCATGCCAATAACTTAAACATTATTATTAACAAACAAATGCGACATAATGAATTAACACAAAAATAAGGTTAATATTGCATTTTTAACATTTCATACTACAATATTTTATAATTGGCGTACAACACTATAAAATAATACAGAAATTAGTAAATAATATTTAAGCCTACATCTACACCATGTTAAGGGTACCTATATTTATTATGCAGTTCACGTTATCCATTACACAAATCGATAGAATATGATTTCTATCGATTGTGGAAATCGTACATACCTGCGTCTGTTCTCCTTGTGAAACTTGTACAAAGTTTCTACCCCCTTGTATCATTCTCACATCGCTTAGTTACATTTATCTGAAAGTTCTTTTTGAACTTCAAAATATCCATCTAAATCTTCCTCCATGATTTTCCGTCTATCAACTGTTCCTGCATGGATAGCCCCGTAATGAGCGTAGTTCATTCACCAATTTCAACAACACATACGGGCCAGTTCATTCTGAGCATATTTTAGGGGTGTCTTTTTCTTGATGGAAGCAGCTGAGAGCAGTAATGCCACTAGGGCAAAATAAAAATACCCTACTTTTATCTTTCATATTTCAGAATACTGGCCCAATATAGAAATGTTATTTGTCTTTGAAGGCGTCCACATTTTTCACTTTACAAATCTGGCAACCATAATAGTAATATGCGTTACAAGAGCGGTATGTTGACGTTTTCATGTTCGAGGAAAAAACTGAAAAAGCGAAACGTAGTTGAGCTTTTTTAATTTCCGAGAACATGAAAACAAACATACCGCTCGTGTATCGTACATTATTTTGTGCGAAGATCGTTTATTACATACCTCAAAGACGAATTTCTAATTAGTTGCAATGAAATCTCCATGTTGGTTCCTGTTTAATGACGGCAACTTCGGAAAACCAAACTATCTTTCTTCAACATTGTTGCTGTAAAATGTTTTCTGTGTTTACTATACTCCAGGAGGCCGTGATATACGTCTGTCTTTTTTTTTTCCCCCAGTCTATAAATGCGAACTTAAAACAAACGGTAAGGTTATGTAATGATTTATTTTTCATTTTAATATTTTAACAATATTATTTATATAACATATTGCAGTAATAACATCCGCATTTGGAATCTTGTTGATTTTTTTCACGGCTTCCTTAATGTTACTTGCATCAGGAATGCTATAACTTTTGTGGAGTAGTAGACTTTACTTAATGTTTGCAAATATTTAAAAACAATAATTAACAGTGAAATTTAGGTGAAATTGCAGTGGTAAGTTTACAATTTATAATTATTACTACGTTAAACGTCTCTAAAAATAATATGTTAAAAGCCTAAAGCAGTAAAATGAATGTCGCGCTTAAGCGGTAAGAAGAGGGAAATTGTTATGTGTGTTACGTTGGGACACTTACCGCGTTTTGGTTTTGTGCGGAAAGCAAGCAAATACGCACGATGTCGCACAATAATATTATAATCACGATGATGATAGTTGTGGTGATGAATATTCTACTGCCAGGAATCATAACCCGTAGTGTTCAAACACTCTTATTATTGTAAGAGGTGTCCGTTGTGTCACTTTAGCCCTGAACGCACATTAGCTGCGATAGGCTTCCAGCCCACTTATCACGCCTTCGCCGCTCCTTCCGCACCCAACCCGTGGACCGTCGTTCAATGCGAACTCACGCATGCATGCCTCCACTCCACAAGACGACTTCAATGAAATGCCTGTCTGCCAGACGTCCTCAAATTACATAACTTTTCAAACAGTGCACGCAGACTTCCTTCAACAAGAGGAATGAGGCTGTGAATGTTCATTACTGCAGTGCCAACACTCATCTCTTAGTATATAATGTACCGCAACATTGCGTTTAATTATTGTAACAATGCATTTACATATATTACGTACATACAGTAGGATTCACGTAAGATTTGTTCCTAAAAAGTAATATGTTATCAGATATTGTAATATTAGTTCTTAAAAGCTAATAAGTTACCAGATATTATAAGATTAGTTCCTACAAAGCTAATACATTAAAGATATTATATGATTAGTCTCTAAAAAGCTAATATGTTACCAGATATTATAAGATTAGTTCCTACAAAGCTAATATATTAAAGATATTATATAATTAGTCTCTAAAAAGCTAATATGTTACCAGATATTATAAGATTAGTTCCTACAAAGCTAATATATTAAAGATATTATATAATTAGTCTCTAAAAAGCTAATATGTTACCAGATATTATAAGATTAGTTCCTACAAAGCTAATATATTAAAGATATTATATAATTAGTCTCTAAAAAGCTAATATGTTATCAGATATTATAAGATTAGTTCCTACAAAGCTAATATATTAAAGATATTATACAATTAGTCTCTAAAAAGCTAATATGTTACCAGATATTATAAGATTAGTTCCTACAAAGCTAATATATTAAAGATATTATACAATTAGTCTCTAAAAAGCTAATATGTTACCAGATATTATAAGATTAGTTCCTACAAAGCTAATATATTAAAGATATTATATAATTAGTCTCTAAAAAGCTAATATGTTACCAGATATTATAAGATTAGTTCCTACAAAGCTAATACATTAAAGATATTATATGATTAGTCTCTAAAAAGCTAATATGTTACCAAATATTATAAGATTAGTTCCTACAAAGCTAATATATTAAAGATATTATATAATTAGTCTCTAAAAAGCTAATATGTTACCAGATATTATAAGATTAGTTCCTACAAAGCTAATATATTAAAGATATTATATAATTAGTCTCTAAAAAGCTAATATGTTACCAGATATTATAAGATTAGTTCCTACAAAGCTAATATATCAAAGATATTATATGATTAGTCTCTAAAAAGGTAATATGTTACCAGATATTATAAGATTAGTTTCTACAAAGCTAATATATTAAAGATATTATATGATTACTCTCTAAAAAGCAAATATGTTACCATATATTATAAGATTAGTTCCTACAAAGCGAATATATCAAAGATATTATATGATTAGTCTCTAAAAAGGTAATATGTTACCAAATATTATAAGATTAGTTTCTACAAAGCTAATATATTAAAGATATTATATGATTACTCTCTAAAAAGCTAATATGTTACCAAATATTATAAGATTAGTACCTACAAAGCTAATATATTAAAGATATTATATGATTAGTCTCTAGAAAGCTAATATGTTACCAAATATTATAAGATTACTTCCCGAAAAACTAATATGTTACCAGATATTATAAGATTAATTCCTAAAAAGTTAATGTTACCAGATATTAAGAGGAGTTCCTAAAAAGAACTAATATGTTGCCAGATAATATTATAAGATTGGTTTCTACAAAGCTAATATGTTACCAGATATTATAAGATTAGTTCCTAAAAGCTAGTATATTAAAGATTATTTGATATTTTTCACTCTAACAACAATGTATCACTAACCCTCAAGGCATTTACTCTCTTTATTGTATCATGGTACTCTTTGTCAATGGAAACCTGTAGTGGTTACAGGAAGAAATAAATAAATAAATATGATTAGTTTCCAAAAAGCTAATATGTTACCAGATATAATAAGATTAGTTCCTAAAAAGCTAATATGTTACCAGATATTATAAGATAAGTTCCTAAAAAAACTAATATGTTACCAGATATTATAAGATAAGTTCCTAAAAACTAATATGTTACCAGATATTATAAGATTAGTTTCTAAAAAGCTAATACTGTATGTTACCAGATATTATAAGATTAGTTCCTAAAAAGCTAATATGTTACCAGTTATTATAAAATAAGTTTCTAAAAAGCTAATATGTTACCATATATTATAAGACCAATTCCTAAAAAGCTAATATGTTACCAGATATTATAAAATAAGTTCCTAAAAAGCTAATATGTTACCATCAGTTCCTAAAAAGCTAATATGTTACCAGATATTAAGTTCCTAAAAAGCTAATATGTTACCATATATTATAAGATTAATTCCTAAAAAGCTAATATGTTACCAGATATTATAAGATTAGTTCCTACAAAGCTAATATAAAGATATTATATGATTAGTTTCTAAAAAGCTAATACTGTATGTTACCAGATATTATAAGATTAGTTCCTAAAAAGCTAATATGTTACCAGTTATTATAAAATAAGTTTCTAAAAAGCTAATATGTTACCATATATTATAAGACCAATTCCTAAAAAGCTAATATGTTACCAGATATTATAAAATAAGTTCCTAAAAAGCTAATATGTTACCATCAGTTCCTAAAAAGCTAATATGTTACCAGATATTAAGTTCCTAAAAAGCTAATATGTTACCATATATTATAAGATTAATTCCTAAAAAGCTAATATGTTACCAGATGCAAATCAAGCTTTTAGGTAAAGTTGATTTGAATAATTTCGAGGGAAAAATTGTTCCGGGGCCGGATATCGAACCCGGGATCTTTGGTTAAACGTACCAACGCTCTACCAACTGAGCTACCCGGGAACTCTAGCGTTGGTACGTTCAACCAAAGGTCCCGGGTTCTTCGACACCCGGCCCCGGAACAATTTTTCCCCTCGAAATTATTCATGTTACCAAATATTATAAAATAAGTTCCTAAAAAGCTAATATGTTACCATATATTATAAAGTAAGTTCCTAAAAAGCTAATATGTATATTATAAAATAAGTTCCTAAAAAGCTAATATGTTACCATATATTATAAGATTAGTTCCTGAAAAGCTAATTATGTTACCAGATATTATAAAGTAAGTTCCTAAAAAGCTTATATGTTACCATATAATGACGTGTTGATCGCCAGGGCGACTATGTGGATAAATCATTATATAGACATCAACAATAAACTTGTAGGAAGTCATCACTTTTTGTTATACTCAAATAATTAAAGCCATTTTCAAATAAAAAAATTAAGAGGCAAAACTTTTCAAAACTTCCTCGTATTTAACAACAGCAAGCTTTGTTACGTAAACTTTATCTCCATTTAGGATCTTTGATTTGATGTGATGTGTCGATCATAACAATTACCAGTCAATCAGTCATTACTCCTGTTAATTAAATGGCAATAGCATCGTCAGCTATTTTTCGTACGGCGAAGAGATGAAGTTACTTTGTTCCACTCAATCCACTGCACTGAAGCCAGTCTTCACCGTACACTGGTCAGAAGCAGTAATACGGATTCTTAGTTATCACGAAAGATCGAATCTACTTCATTAAACAGTTGCGAATCGTATAGCGCCTGACTAGAAGATTGCTCTACGTGGTAACCCTGGTAACAACATAAGTTGTCGGATAATAGATTTTTAGTATCTGATTTATTGCAATTACAGCACGCAGCCAGTATATGGAAGTAATTGACTATCAGCGATGTGCTCACAGTTAACAGAGCATTTCATTCAGGGAAGACCATCGTGTGTCTCGTAGCATCGTCACCATCATCTGATGCCGGTTTAGTTTCCAAGTTGTAGATTACAACCTCAAGCGAAGAATACAAAAGCAAACACCTCTATTATTATTACTATTATTATTATTATTATTATTATTATTATTATTATTATTATTATTATTATTATTATTATTATAAATAAATAAATTATTAACTGCCTCCCATTGGAGGTAGCCTAGAAGGACTCAGTATACTCTCCTACATGAATTTTACAATATTAAATGTGTACATAAATTTTGTTGAAAGAAAATTAAAATAAACATATATGAATTATAAAGTGAAGAAAAATAAATTAAACAGAGTGAATATGATGATTACTTATGAATATGAATATATTACATGATTACTTATGCAATTAATACAACACAATTAACAAATCGTTTCAATAATGCTTAGGAATAATTCGGTCAATTCCTTATTCTTTTTCAACACCTGACTCTCTTTTAATACTA